>NC_140591.1:14855550-15060550 GCF_964204655.1 Triturus cristatus
GAACAGTATCACATTTAGGAGTGAATTACATTCTACGCCAGCCTCACCAGCATAAATACTTTACACAATCATCTCATAAGTCTAAACACATTAGACCCTAACCTCCTAAGCATAACTCACATTAGGGGTAAAATTCACAGTAGGAAATAGCATAAACCATAGCATGCAGGTAACCTCATACATAAACCACAGTTAGAGGCATAAAACAGGGTGCATAAATCATATTTAGGGCTTCCGGTTTAATGGTATATACATTTTGTTGACATTTCCGTCTGTATTTAACCATATTTAGTTTTTTGCGGAATTTATCTGTATGTATCCGTATTTTTGGGGGGTTTTGTGGAAAACTGAAACTGTAATAAGCATATTTCCACATTTATTTAACTGGTAAATATGCTGTCATGATTGAATGCCTACTAGGTTTCAATGCTGTAACACACGCAGAAAATAAATCAATGCACTTATAAGAAAAAATGCAAATTTCAGGATCAACCTTTTGCTTATCTACTGCTGTTAAAGCCTCTTTACTAAAATTCCTTTCTTTTTTAGTCCCCTTACCTATCAATCCACACAGCTATTGGCCTGGCAGTCACGGCAGACAGTATTTAGAATTACTCAAACACAAACCAATGTCCATTTTTATCCACATTTAAAAATAAATAGACAAGAAAATAAATGTTTTCTGTTTGTATTTATCTGTAAAAATCAGTAAAAACGGAAAACAGGGATCATAGTACATGAATCACATTTACTAGCACCACATAAATCACATTAGGGCCTGGCGCCCTACAAACCTCACAGTCCCCCTGGCCAACTGGCCTTCTCAAAGGGGCTCAAATGCCCTATGTCCCAAGTGTCAGGGCGCGCTGCCAATGCAACAATATCCAAAAGAGCGTAATTGCGCTGGGGCAGAGGAGTGCATCTCACTCCTATCTCATTCACAATAATGCCCCCAAAGAACTGTGGCCTTAACATAGCAGCTGGCCCTAATTGCTGCACAGCTGTGAATATCAAATGAGGCCTGCGAGTTATAGTTATCTGAACTAACTATAACGGTGGAATTTCATTGGTTTTTTACGAGTGAAATGTCCACCTAACTATAACATGTGTGAAACCTATGGTTTTTTAATTGAATATATATATATATATATATATATATATATATATATATATATAAAAAATCAAGAGTTACTGAAGTAGGTGCAGAGACACCGGCTCCAAGTTCATCCTAATTAGTGAGTATTTTTTTAAAGCCCAAACAGGGTAGGTGGGTAGGAACCTACATTCCTACGTTGCATTAAGGCCCAATGGTGCCCTTGCTACTGCTTTGGTACCCACACTTATTACTGTTGGGTCTTGGCTCTTCAGCTGAGGTGTGAAGTTCTGCTATAAGACAGCCCACCTCCTTTTGGTGTCCACATCCTTCCTGAGTATTTTAAACATAGTTTGTCTTCTTAGACTTCATCAGTTGAACTACAACATTGTGAAGTAGCATAGGTTTTGCTCAACCACTTGCCTTATAAGTAGGGCTCCCGGTTTTATGGTGTTTTTTTTTTAACATTTCTGTCTGTATTTATCCTTATTTATTTTTTGACCACTTTATTGGTATTTATCCATATTTATTTTATGTTTCGAGAATACATGGAGTAGTAAAATGTTTATTTCCACCTTTATTTAGCAGATAAACATTCACTCATACTTTGATGCCTGTTGCGCTTCAGCAAATTAAGCCCCCACATATAACATAACACTACACCGACAGGTAAATATTAGCATTATACACAAATATATGTTAACATATGCCTGTATCTAAGGGAATCACATGGTTTCCATCTGTTTAGCGAGGACAACATGGAGTGTCAAAAGAACCACAATTTTCTGTACTTTTCCACTTTTAAAAATAAATACAGACAGATAATAGATGGTTTTGTGTCTGTAAAAATTGAAAACTGGAAGCCTTACTTATAAGTGAGATCGTTTTCAAGCTGGAAGTGTGGAAAGAATGTGTTATGCCATAGCTGAAGACTTGGAAATTAGAACTCAATCCTTGATGTTGAATCAACATCCTGTGATCCGAGACAACTCACTTAATCTCCTTGGGCCTCAAAAAATTAATGAGATCTAACTGGTGCTCATGTACATTGTTCCAATATGGAGCGACACAAGCACAGCAAAGATGGGAATGAGGCATTCGCAGAAGTACTTGAGAAGTGGCCTCTGTTGCTTCACCATGGGAACTTTTGTGTAGTTCAGTTCTACTAATGCTAGATCAGCTACTGGCCAGGATGAAATAGTCTACTGCTCGGGTCTCTAGGTCTGTTAAGAAGTAGCTGCAGCCTCTCACACATCGGTTCTACACCTACTAATAGGATGGACTGCCTGTTTTTTCGTATGTATAAATATATATATATCTTTTTTATTCTATATAATAAAGAAAGCAGTGAGTTCTGTTGGAAACATTCAATCTGCTAAGAGTATAAGGTGAAAATGAAGAACTAATTGTCTCCTGCCCCACAGTTTTTGTCTATACCACACGGGATGAAAGTAAATACTACAACTGTAATAGGGCAATGTTTACTTTGGAGTGTAAATAAAAAGTCTGACTGGACTTGCCCCTGCCGATTCCCATGCCCGCCTCCCAACTGTGCCTCCTTCCCCCCCCCCCTATATAATGGCGGCCGAGCTGCTGGCACGCCGAAGGTGCACCAAAGTCAAGCCCGTCTGCGCCCGTCCGCGACCTGACCACGACCAGCACCAGGAACCCTGGATCACGACCATCCACCGCTACGACTCAACCACTCTCCTCGCACTTAACCCCAGAAGGAGCAACAACTGCCAGATTTCCACACTGAGCACTACCCACGGACAGTTCTCCTTCCACCACTGCCGCCGAACCTTCACCACCGTCTGCACCCCCACAGCCACGGCCACGGCCACGGCCATGGCCACCGCCCCCGTCCCAAACGCCAACATCTCCGAAGAACTGAAGTGCATCCTCCTCAACATGCGCTCCCTACACAGACATGCGTAGAGATCTGGGACCTCCTTGACACCCTCTCAACAGATGTTGCCTTCTTCACAGAAACATGGAGCAACACCTCCTCCACCCCCGATATCGCCACCGGCATCCTTGACACATAAAAGATACAGAGGTAGGACCGCCTCATCCGCTCAGGAGGAGGACTCGCCATCATACACAATAGCTCCCTCCAACTCTCCACCTCCACTACAAATTACATTTTCTCCACCACCGAACACCTCCATTTCCAGATCCAGACCAGCCCTAGAACCACGCTTCATGGCACCCTCGCCTACAGACCCCCAGGACCTCAAGGCACATTCTCCACTACCATCGCAGACCTCATCACGTCCCACACCATCGCCTCCATGGACTACATACTCATCGGAGACCTGAGCTTCCACCTCGACAACCCCAGTGACCCCAAATCCACCAACCTCCCGGACAACCTCGCCAACATAGGACTGAGACAGCTCATCACCACGCCCACCCACAAAAGGAAGGACATAACCTCAACCCCTTCTTTGCAGGAGGCAACAACATCCACTTCAGCCACATCACACAACCCCCATGGACGGACCACCACTGTGCATACTTCCATGTCGACATACGCAAGCCACCTAAACCTGCTACGTGCCCTCCGCGAAGGAACTGGAGCAAAATCACGGACTTCACCCTCAACCGCAACACCCCCACCACCTCCACTGACGCCAACCTCGCAGCCAAAGAACTCCACTGATAGATCTCCAACTGTGCAGAAAAGCTTGCACCCCTGTGCAACTCCGACAGAAAGCATCCCATAAAGGCCATCTGGTTTACCACCGACCTCCAAGAATCAAGATGCACCTGCAGACGTCTCGTAAGAACTGGAGAAACAGCAAAACGTCATGATCGCACCACCTACAAGGACACCATGACAGAATATCACCAATGCATCAGATCCACCAAAAGGGCCTTCATCCAGAGCAAGATCCTCGCCAGCTCCAGCAACTCCAAGGAACTCCTCAGCTTCATCCAGGAATTAACCAAGCCCCCCAGTGAAACCACGGACATCACCCCCTAAAAGGACCTCTGCAACAAGCTCGGATCCTACATACATCTGAAAATCAAGGGCCTCTGCGACCATTTCAATGACCAGAGACCTGACTCCGAAACAACATGCCTCGCCAGAAACACCAGCCAGCCCACCATCTCCTCCTGGACCCTAGTCACCACCAAAGACACCACCTCAACCATGAGAAGCGTACACTCAGGAGCCCCCATGAACATCTTCCACCGAGCTGCAATCACCATCGCGCCAGAACTATAACACACCATCAACGCCACGTTCAAGACCGGTATCTTTCTTCCCCGATGACTGGAAACATGTAGAACTCAGACCCCTGCTCAAGAAGCCCTCAGCAGATCCACGAACCTCAAGAACTACTGACCCATCCCCATTCTCCCTTTTGTGGCCAAAGTCATAGAGAAGACCGTTAACGCCCAGCTAACAAAATCCATCAAAGAAAACTCCATCCTCGACCCCTTCCAATCTAGATTCCGCAGCAACCACAGCACTGAGACCGCCCTACTTGCCGCCAAAGATGAAATCCTTACCCTCCTCGGTCAAGGACACACAGCAGCCCTGATCCAACTCGACCTCTCGCCAGCATTCGAGACAGTCTCCCACCGCACACTCACCGTCAGACTCCATTCACCGGCATGCATGGAACTGCCCTTGACTGGATCCGCTCCTTCCTCAATGGCAGAACCCAACGAGTCACACTGCCACCCATTCCCTCTGAACCCACAGAAATGACCTACGGTCTACACCAAGGATCGTCGCTCAGTCCCACACTCTTCAACATCTACATGGCCCCCCTCGCCACCATCGTCAGACAGCACGGACTCAGCATTGTATCCTATGCCAGCGACACTCAGCTCATCCTCTCCCTCACCAGGGACCCCATTACCACCAGACTCCGCTTCCAGGAAGGTATGAAGGACGTCGCATCCTGGATGAGCAGCAGCTGCCTGAAACTCAACTCGGAGAAGACAGAGGTCCTTGTCCTCGGACCCTCCTTCTCTGCATGCGACAACACCTGGTCGCCCACCATCCTCGGCAGCCCTCCAACCCACATGGACCAAGCCCAAAACCTTAGCATCGTTCTCGACTCCTCCCTCTCCATGGCCCAACAGGTCAACGCCGTCACTGCCAGCTTTTTCAACACCCTCTCCATCCTCCGGAAGACCTTCAAATGGATCCCCCATAAATCAGGAAAGACCGTCACCCACGCACTCATAACCAACAGGCTGGACGTCCAGTATGTGTCCAGTATTTGTAAAGCACGAACAATTACCCGAAGGTGTCAAGGTGCTGGGGGCCGTTGGGAAGATTAAGCGAGCTATTGCCCAGAGTCACATGGTACTGGGCTGATCTGCCGCTGGCACCGGGGATCGAACCGTGAGCCCCGGGTTCTGGAGTCAGTCGCCCTGCCGCTGCGCAACACCTCTTCTACAGAAACGCCCTCTACTCCGGGATCAACAAGTCCCTGCTTTCAAACTCCAAACCATACAGAACACTGCAGCCAGACTGGTCCTCTGCATCCCTCAACACGAACACATCACCCAACACCTGCGGAACCTCCACTGGCTCCTCGTTGAGCAGAGAGTCACTTTTAAGATACTCACCCATGCCTACAAATGCCTCCACAACACCGGACCCCAATACCTCAACGAGAGATTCTCCTTCTACGTACCCAATAGAAACCTCCGATCTGCCAACCTCACCCTCGTTGAAACCCGTGCATCCCCAGAGACAGAACTGGTGGAAGAGCCTTCTCCCACATCGCAGCCAAGACCTGGGACAAGCTCAACATCAGACGCGCCCCCTCACTGAACCTTTTCAGAAGGGCACTCAAGACCTGGCTCTTCGACTGAGCGGAATTGCCCCCCAGCACCTTAAGACCCTCACGGGTGAGTAGCGAGCTTATAATTCCCCTGATTGATTGATTAGGGTCAGGCTTGAAATCTGTTTTGACGGTATTTGGAGACTGCCACGGACCACGAAGTGGTCTGTTAAGCCTTGGTAACCCCATGTCTCCAGTCCTTCCTCCTGATTTATTTGGAGAGAAATTGCTCTGTGTGTGCCTAGTCCATCCTGCCAGGCCTAGTTCTAGGTTGATATTGGGGATAGCTGCCTTTTGATTGGCTTCTCTTCTTGGGCAGCTGTTCTAGGTTCACCTTTCCTTCTTTTACATAGCCTTTTGTATTCTCTCTTGGTCATCCACCAACTTGGCTTTTATACAATAAGGCTCTGAATTTCTGCAAAGAGTACAAAATGAAGCGACAGTGGCATCATAGCGCTTTCTTACATTATTTGCAGCCATGCAGCATGGCTGAAACTCATTCTCCTAGCCAATATGTCTCAGAGGTGAGACATATTGGCTTTGTCAATGCTTGTTTTTATTTGCAGCCAATTTTTATCAGCTTCCAATAGGAAGTAACACGCTCAAACAGGTTTTGACATTCACTTTGCACATAATATTAGTGCTTGCTCCTTAAATAGAAGAAATATAAACCACCCAATAAAACCTGGGGGTACTTTCCAGTGCTAACGGATGAGCCATCGAATTTTCAACTAATCAGTGCTATTGCTTAAACGTCAATATTTGCGTATGCCGTCATTTTTTCAGTGGTGCATAGGTCAGAATGTTCCAGGAGGCTGTTTTGTCATCCCTCAGATTTGAAGCAAATCGTTAAATTATATTCTTTAATCATGATTCGATGTTTAACTATGAAAAACGTTTAGGTACAAGGAAAATGCAAAAACAATTAAAATATTTCTTAGACTTGTGTACTTCAGAACTGCTTCTTGGCATTTGTGGAACATATTCTGAAAATAATATTTGGTTTAACCAGTAGTGTTTAGTTTGTATTTCTTTTACAAATGATAATTACAAAAAGAAACGGTTTAATAAAAAATAATAAACTTAAGGTGAAAAAGGACCTCCAGATGAATTAGTGGCATCGGATATTGTAAATCATTTTATGCATTGCTTTATAGGTTAGAATGAATCGCACACCTTACACTATTAAATAACAGGCCTTATCTAGTTCTTGCATTCTGACTGCTGCACAAGCATCAAAGTAAGGCTTTTATTTAAAAGTAACTCAACTCGTTCGTTTTCAAATTCCCAGCTTGCATTACAGCTCTTTGCCTTTCCAAATGTTGAAATTGCAGCCCAAGCATGTTTCTAGGGGCTGGCTGGGGGAAGGGAGCGGTGTTCCTTCAGTGCAGGCCTCCACCTTTGACTTTGACCTGTGTTTCCTGCCGTAGAAACGCGCAACAAAAGCCGTGATTTGCATTCGTTAACACCTCTTCAGGTAGGAGCCCTGGTAACCATTGTGTTGTTAATCCAGTGCTGTCTGCGCTGCTGCTCAGAGATGGGTGGAGGCCTTCATTCCAAAATTTGAGAGCAACTTCTTTGCAGGGTCTTGTCTTTATGCAAAGTCTGATTTCCTGTGCTTGTTGTAATGGTGATGAGGGAAACATAAGAAATGCGAGCAGCCGCAATGCATTTTCTTTTATTTTCTGTACATTTACTAGAAAGAGGAGGTGGAAAAGACTTTCTTTCTCCTATTCTGAAGGAGAAATATATAACAAGTAAAATGCCAGTTGCATCTTTAACTGTGCAGTAAGACCTAACCACAACAATAACTCTTAAAAATCTAGTTTGCTTAGTACAGGGCAAGGTGCATGCAGACTGGGCCCTATTTACGACCCCTCAGCACAGTCAAATTTGAGCTACTTCAAAAAGACCACTATTTTACTGCTGTGATAGAGGGACATGTTTTCATGCACTATTAAAATGATTTGTGAAGAATGTGATTGTCGCATTGATGAAACACTGGTTAACCTTTTAAGTAAGAGATTCATTTGAAAAGATCTGGAAAAAATGGTTGGTATTTGGTAAACTCTTTAAATGGTACAGTAGTGATTCAATGCCTCAAAAGCACATATTGGGAAAGAAGCAAGTTGAAATATAGGTATTTTTTCAAATTATATAGCACAAATGAATACTAAAGGCTAATTTGCACTTAAAGGATTCCATGTTAAACGAAGGTTGCATTTCCCTGGTAGAGTGGTACAATAGGTTAATGCGCTTCCCTGAGACCTGCCGTTAGAGCTTTTCATGCCTCTGAGGTCAATGGTGCACGTGTTAATTCAAAGTGTAATGATTGCACTTATCACATGACTTGCTAGGTTTATTATGTGCTGTATGTAAATAAATACCTATATTAAATATTATCATTAAAACGCCCTTCGCTCTGGGGGAAGAGTGGATAATCAATTTTCTGAAAGGTAAGTGGCCATAAAGGTGCATTTATATCTCACACGTACTTTTTGACAATACACACAAGGCTCCGTCTAGCGGTGCCAACTTTTCTTTGTTGCAGTTTATATATATGGTACAATTATGGACCAACCAAATAGCTTTGGAGTTTATATATTGAAAAGGTTTTCTCTAACTTATCGCACACACATCGAACAGGTAAACCATTGCAGCAGTGATGGGAGAGTCACTCAGTTATGCAACAGGTAAAATACGGGCAATAGTAGTACCAACTTCCTTTCACACATAGAGCACGTACAGCAGGGACATAAGTAGTGAAAGCTTGAATGTACACAGAATAGATACCAGAACTAGGACATTCTTCCTCCAGCAGAAAGAGTACAAACTTCCCTAATACACACAAATAAGGCAGAGAGCAAGCAGCAGCCCTGTAAGCATCCCACACCCATACACACAGCAATTACATCATGCTAAGCAGAAGTGCAAGCTTTCCTAACCCACATTCAGGTTAAGCACAAACAGCAGCAGTGCACATTTTCATCAGAATAAAACGTGCAACACGTGTTGCAGCAGTTCAAGCTTATTCACTACACAATAGAAGCACATTGGAGATGTAAGGCGGTGCTTCCCAAACATTTAAGAACCATAACCCAATTTTCAGAATGACAAATTTTCGCGACAGACCAAACATTAACCCCTTCGGTGCTCATGACGGAACGGTTCCGTCATGAGCCACGGTTGAGCTGTGCTCATGACGGAACCGTTCCGTCATGACCACGCCCGCGCAAGATTCCGTCAGCACAGCGGCGGAATCTGCGCAGCATGGAAGGGGTTAATGGATATGAGGCCAGGTCATTTTTTTTATGTAACTAAAGCATGGCTTGCCCCATGTGAAAGGAAGATTGCTGGAGTTGCGTCACGCTTCCCACACAACTAAATGGATTAAGTCCATTTGTCAGCAATTGGGCACACTGAACTTTCGGGAGGCTCTGCGTATTTTAAAATCGGCCACAAGAGCTGTTTTTAGGTCTCGCCTGTCCAACGCAGCGCGAAAGCGCTGTCAACAGCGAGATCTATTGTTGCTGACTTGCCTCGGACGTGGGACAGGAGATGGGCACGCGCGGGGCGATTGGCGCCTGTGTACGCGCACGTGAACACGCACGTCCACACACGCGATGTGCACATCTCCTGTCCCCCTTCCGACCACATGCCATCCACGTTGGAGAGGTCCGCTGCAAGACGGGGCCGCTCAGAATGCGAAAAGGACACTGTGCCTCGATCAGGCACCAACAATAGCCCACACGGAGCCCACCCAGCCCTTCTTCACTCACCAGGCTGCTCTATTCTGGCGGGGGGTCCTCCTCGTGGCGACAGCACTTCTCTTGCGGGGCTTCCCTGCACTCCTGGGAGCCCCACGCTGCAGTGGGCAGCCTCAGTCGCCCGCACTCTTCACCCGGGCCCCGGGGCTTTTCTCCACTCCGGCCGCCACCGCGGGGCTCTCCCTTCAGCATGGGAGCCCCGCGTTAGCACTGCACACCGGTTTCTCTTCCTGCCGGAGCAGGCCACGCCCCCCGTCCCGGGCAAGGGCACCTGACTTCCGGTTTTGCCAAACAGGGCCGCGGCGGTGATTACTTCTCGGCGGCAAGAGGGGTAGGCTCCCTCGAGAGTTAAAATAAATGTAGAAGCGGGCTGGGCACCCGCTCAAAAGATTTTGTCTTGTGTAATGCTCTTGAGCACCTTTGAGTTGCTTGGTACAGTTAATTTGCATTGTCTTCTCACAACATAACAAGGGGGAAAGTGGCCTGTGGTTTCTGCAGCTAGCCTAGGTGGGAGGCAATGCGTTGCTTTGCACACATTGTGCAGTTGCTTCTTGTCACTTGATTTCCTAGAGGCATCAGTGAAAGGTTGGCATCCGTGGCTATTCAGAAATTATTTTCTTCATTTGATGATGGGGTCTCTAATTTCTTGGTGCTTATGGTTGTAGGTTGGAAGTTTCCCCGCTGCCCACAGGTTAAAATCTCATTTTTGACAATGAGTTTTTTTTTTACAAAGTTTTAAAAACAACACAGAAATAAAAGGCATTGTCATTTACAATGCCAATAGTTCAACCTCTCGTAAATGCGAGACCTCTTGCATTGCAAATGCTTGTTCTGCATTTTTCCGAGAAGTCACATCACCCAGGAACCCTGACTAGGGAGTGGCATGACCATGATGCAAGCCTGGAAGTCCCAAATCTCAAAATGTTATCATTTTGCCTCCTAACCAACTGCAATGGTACACATAGACCCCCTATCATTGAATTGATATTAACTATGCCACCTACCTGTGGAAGATCCCCAAGAACCCTGACCATAAAAGTGACACCACCCGTTCAACCACACCAGGCTGCAATGCGCAAGAAGTGATGGAGCAATTCAGCACCAACATCTGGTTTCCAAAGGTCCTAAACTACCCTTGCCCTTTAACTCCATTCACCATGCAATGTGCAGAAAGTAGAGTAGCAGATCACCACCAACATCAGAGCCCCAAAAGTCCCAAATTGCCACTGCCCTTTAACCCTATCCCACCATGCAATGCGCAGGAAGTGGTGGAGCTGGTGAAACTCAAACTAACCCTGCTTTATAAACCCAACTCACAGTACCACGTGTAGAAAGTGAAAGCACTGCTTCAAACTACCCTAGCGTGCAATGCTTGGGAAGTAGGATGTTCACAAACGCCTGGATGCTCTGATGCTAAAAGGACCTCTGCTAAGTAACCCAATCCAAAGTGCAATGATGTTGCCTCTTCAACCTATCCCACCATGCAATACACAGGAAGTGATGTGACTGGTGACCACAAACTTTATATGCCCCTGTGGCCCTATCTAATCCTTTACCCCCAGAACAATGGCCCCTTTAACGAAAGTCACCTCACAGTGTGCAGTATGTGATGAAGCTGATGAAAACCAACACCCGCAAGGACCTAATTACCAGTGACCTTGACCCCTTCCCATATATATATATATATATATATATATATATATATATATATATATATATGTAGAGAGAGAGAGAGCAAGAGAGAGAAAGACAGAAAGATAAATAGATAAATAAAGAGAGAGAGAGAGAGAGAGAGAGAGAGAGAGAGAGAGAGATCTTAAGGCTCTAACATCTTCACAGTTGTTTAAAAAAATCGTCTGAAATTCACCTACAAAATACAGTTGAAAGGCAGTCATGGTTACGAATAGATATGAAAAAAACACTGAAATTGACTGATCGAGGATAGGGTCAGAATCCATACATTGTAGAGCAGGGATGCCAACCGTAACTCAGGCACCAAATGCAGTTTCCATGGCCTCACCCTTGGTGAAACTGATGCAATTACAAATGCTGTAAATCTTCTTTACAGATGAAATGACACATCGCATTACCCTTCCAACCCTCAAAGAGACATCCACGGACACCTTATAATCCATTCCTTTGTGTCTTGTTGTTTAATTACATTTTGCTTTTGGGTGTTATTTATTTAATGCCCAAACACACGTACATTTCTGGGCATCCAACAAATCCAACCAGACTCTTTCCCACTCAGGATGGGTCGGGAATAGATCACCCCAACACTGGGGAGGGGGGTGGGCTGTAGTGGAAGCTTTCTCAAGGGGAAGTATGTTTGTAGAAGCAGGCAAACGTTATGGGTGCAGATTTAGATGACTTTTTTGTCCTTTTGTCAATTCCTCTGTAGGCACCCGTAGGCAAGGCAAGGAGGGCTTTCCAGTATGCTAACTTGACACAAAAGACCAAAATTGTTCAAGCTTTTGGGAACTGACAAGTGAGATCTAGTCGGAGGACTCTGCTTCTCTTGAATATTCCCTACTGTTTCCCACTTTGGAAAAGTCTGGAGACCTTTTAAATCCTGTTTCAGGGTGGGAAAGAAAAAGGGGCTTTAAAAAACAAGCATTGGCATAGCCAATAGGTCTCGCCTTTGGGACCTTATAAGTGTTTAGCCATGCAACAGTTGATGTTGTTGCACCAAGTATATTGTGCTGGATAACTAAATACTTATAAGGTCCCAAAAGCGAGACCTATTGGCTATGCCAATGCTTGTTGTTGCACAGTTGCTAAGTTCCTAGGACACAAGTCGGGTATCAGGACAGAGGCAGGGATGCTCAACCAGAATATCCTTTAGTGAGGCATTCTTTTTATATGTTATATTGGGCCTGTCAGATAGCAAGTGCCCAATTGTGTAGTCTGTTTGCAGAATCCCCCAGTTTTAATGGACTAGATTCCTGCTCTTGGGTGAATCTGCTGAAAAGGCAAGACTTAGGCTTACTGTTGTCTAGATAATGAAATTTCCCATTCGGGGCGTGATTGTTTAAAATGGGTCAAATACAAGGTTGAACACAAAAAAATGGTGTATGGGACAATATAAAGTGTATTAACCGGATACAGTACTGGGCGCATTTGGGCTATATTTCTCCTTAGTGAAAATATATGTAGGAAGGAATTTACAAAGTGTTACACCCAGTTAATATCAGAAAAGACAAAAACGAAATATTACATGATGATTATACATAGTATTGAGTGTAAATATACCAACTCGTACTGATGTTTTAATTTATTTTGGTTCACTTGTAAATAAGTTTAATCTACACCACAGACACTCCAAGATGGCCGCAATTTAATTTGCATGTACTGTTAAATCTTTGGTCCTTCTATTATTTTGATTGTTCTGACAGCTAGCGTAATTCAATGAAATCAAATGTTGTTAAAAGGCCCAATGTGGCGAGTAACTACTGACACAGAAGAAAGCCAGGTGGCTGAAACGTGTTTGTCAGTTTTTCTTTTTCCGAGGTTGATGGAAAAATAAATCTTTGAAAATATAAAGGAGCCCGAGTGCGCAGCGTTGTTCTTTGAACTGTTGGTACCATATATGTGTGTATATATATATATATATATATATATTCACTTAAAAAGCCATAGGTTTCACACATGTTATAGTTAGCTGGACATTTCACTCGTAAAAAACCATTGAAATTCCCCTGTTATAGTTAGTTCAGATAACTATAACTCGCGCTATGGTTTTTTAAGTGAATTTGCAAGGTTTTTTAAATGCTAATTCCTAACTATAATGTGTGTGAAACCTATGGTTTTTAAAGTGAATTTGTACGGCTTTTTAAATGCTCAGTTATGTATGTTTTATTATATTTTTTATATTTTTTTATTTAAAGATTTTTCACCATGCGCACACGGTGCGCGCATCCCGCGATTTTTTGAAAAAAAAATAAAATGTTTTTTTCACCCTTCGGGGTCCTTCAGGGACCCCCTGACAAAGGCTAGGGGGTCAGGAACTCTCTACCCTGCCCCCTTTTCACGTTCGCCACCTTCCTTTTTCACTCTCGCACTGAAAACAAACAAAATGGCGGCCGACACTTCCTGATTTCGACCGATTCGAAAGTTGACTGACATGAAACCACCAATCAGAATTACGCTCGTGCACGTTAGGGTGCTCGCACGGTGCGCGCACGGTGCGCGGCTATAGATATGTATGTGCTTTTAACTGCAATTTTCTCAGGAACTACTGAAAAGATTGACTCCATATATGGAAAAGGCACATCCCTGAGATGAGGACTACCTCTTTGCCAAATTTCAAACCATTCTGTTCAGCCGTTCGGGCTGTACCTTGGACTAAAGGTCCCTATGGAAAATTGCATGGGGAAAATGCGTTTTGGGACCCCCCTTTTTTCTCAGCCCCCGCTTGACAAATCCCCCCGAGACTTTCAGGGTAGGAGCGGAGTGGAGCGCCCCACCTATTTTGAAAATTTCGCGAGGATTCGTCATCCGGCACCAAAGTTACTCCAAATAGAATGTTGCGGATTTCCTATGGAAACACGGTCCTAACTATCACTATCTACTGGCGACCGCCAGTAGATAATATATATATATATATATGTGTATATATATATATATATATATATATATATATATATATATATATGAGATGAACGTGACTATGAATCATAGCGCATTTTAACATTTGCAAGAAAGTTAGATTCTCCAATGAAACAACTTAATTTGGGGAGAACATCCGCCCATGATTCATCAATAGAGACCTCAGAATCGGAAGTAGAGGTATCAGAGGTAGAACCCTCAACAAGGATGCGGGAAAAGAAAATGCGGCAACCTATTTTCATGAATACCAGTTGATCAGACAAACCTGACAACACCCACCCCAACGTACCCACTTCCCGGAAAAGTAAAGAAGGAAAACAAGAAGGGGAATGAAGGAAAGGGGAGTTTCCCCAAACCAATGAGTGACACATAGCAAGCTCAGGGAAAATGGAAGTAGAAGGTACAAATCAAACAGTGATGAACATGTCAAGCAGAAAATTAACATCGAATGCTAGTGCTCGAGTTTCAATTATACAAAAATCAGGATTGACCTGTATAAGTATATAAGGAAACTAAAAATGATGAAAATACACCTGTTACACTGCATAAAAGACAAAATACATAAAGATACCAAGGAAGAAATCACAGATTAGTTAACAGGGCAAGATTTGGAGGCACTCATGACCTTGGGGGAATTGGAAGATCTCTCAAATACAGGACAAGGAAATAGAGGGACATAGAGACTTGGCAGAATTCTTGGAAAATTTAGGAATTGCTCAAAAAAGTGGCGTAAGTAATTTGAAAGCTAAATCCAGCTTCATTCCACAGACTCCTCACAATGTCATCGATATGTTCCAAGAAATAGTAATTGAGGAACTGAAAAAACTACAATCGGAAGATCCGAATCTAATGCGGAACAACATCACTCCAGGCCAATGGAAAGCCATTTTGGATCTTAAGAATGATGAGGCTCCAATAATCAAACCCTCAGACAAGGTTGGAAATGTGGTACTATTAAACGAGGAACAGTATCAAAAGGAGGCTCACAGACAACTGTCCATGGAAGAATGTTATAGATCCATCACCAGAACAACATATGAGGACAGGGTACGGAATTTCTACAAATTGCTGATGAAATGGAAGAAAAGGGGAATTTTGGGAGACTAAGATTTCAACTTTATGTACTGTGAATATCTTGAACTACCCACTTTTTATCGTCTTCCAAAGTGTAGAAAAATAAATTGGAACCCCCCAGGGCATCCTATCGTATCCTCTAGAAACAGCCTCGTGGAGAACACTTCGATTGGGAGACATTGTTTACAACTAATGCAATACAACGCATTCCATTACACTGGGGTCATTATAACAACTGCGTTGTTACATCGCAAACCATTACATCGCAAGCCAGGTACCTTGCAGGGGGGCCCCCATCAATTATCGTTACGCCACTGGTACTGTCACCAGTAGTTTTAGCAGGGTGCAACCAATGCTACCACTCCAGGCAAGGTATCGCCTTGGTCCCTTATTGAAGGAAGACAGCATGCACTTCACTGTATCTCTCACCTATATTCGGGTTTGGGGGAGCGGTTGGTGTTGGAGCTCCAAATATTGAGCTAGGTTTCTGGAACCCAGGGCTTTAGGGAAGGTAGTGCTGGGACTCCATACGTTCTAGAGAAGATGCTGTGGGGCGCCTGATCGTTAGAGAGGAGGCCATAGTGAAATTGGTCTCAAGCAGGGGTGGGCTGGCGGCGGCGCTGGTAAACTCCGCTACACGGGAAGCAGAGTTTTTTTACCGAACTTCATGCTCCAAGCGGAGTGAGAAATCTTTGCAAGCTCCGCCAGCAGAGCAGAGTTCACCTTCCACCCCTAGTGTAGAGTGGAGGGTTGCAGAGTGGAGGAGCGTTGAGTGGAACAGAGTGTCATAGAGTGGCATGTAGTGGCATAGAGTGGAGGGTTGTTGAGCAGAGGAGCCTAGAGTGGAGGGGTGTAGAGCGGAGTGGCGTAGAGTGGAGCAGAGTGGTGTGGAGTGGCATAGAGTGTCGGAGGGTGGCATAGAGTGTCATAGAATGGAGTGTTGTAGCGTGAAGTAGAGTCACACAGTGGATTACAGTGGAGTGACAGAGTGGAGCAGAAAGGCCTAGAGTTAAATGGCAGAGTGCTGTAGAGTGGTGTAGTGTAGAGTGGGGTAGAGTTGAATGGATTGTCATAGAGTGGAGTGACATGGAAGGGCGCAGAGGAGTGTCGTAAAGTGTTTCAGAGTGGAGTAAAGTATTGCGGAGTGGAATAAAGTGTTGCAGAGTGGAGTAAAGTGTTGCAGAGTGGAGTAAAGTGTTGCAGAGTGGAGTAAAGTGTTGCAGAGTGGAGTGTAGTGTTGCAGAGTGGAGTAAAGTGTTACAGAGTGGAGTAAAGTGTTGCAGAGTGGAGTAAAGTGTTGCAGAGTGGAGTAAAGTGTTGCAGAGTGGAGTAAAGTGTTGCAGAGTGGAGTAAAGTGTTCTAGAGTGGAGTAGTGTGCAGTGGAGTAGAGCGGAGTGGAGTGGCATAGCATAGAATGGAGTAAAATGTCATAGATATGAGTGGCATAGCATGGAGTGTTGCTGTGTGTAATAAAGTGTTCAGGAGTGGAGTGGCATAGAGTGCCATGCAGTAGCATAGTGTTGTAAAGTGGAGTATCATACTGTGGCATAGAGTGGAGTGTTGAAGAGTGGAGTGCCGTGGAGTGTGCCTAGAGTGCCGTGGAGTGTTGCGTCGTGTCGTGGAGTGTCACGTCATGTCGCAGAGTGGAGTGTCACGTCGTTTCGCGGAGTGGAGTGGAGTGTCGCGGAGTGGAGTGTCAAGGAGTGGATTAAAGTAACATATAGTATAGTACAGTGGAGTGGCATAAAGTGTTGTAGAGTGGCATAGAATGGAGTGTCTTAGAGTCTTAGAGTAGAGTGTCATAGAATGGATTTCATAGAGTGGCATACAGTGTCATATAGTGGGGTGGTGTAGTCTAGAGTGAAGTAAATTGCCAGAGTGGAGTGGCAGCTGAGTGCTGGGCCACCCTGCACATCAAGAAAAACATCCTGTCCCTGTGTCATGTGAATGGGGTGCAGTGCTCCCCTGACAAGGGTAATAATCTCTGGCTGTCATTGAAACAATGGGTATACTTGACTCAAAAATTATACCTTGGTGAATGTTTTAGAACAAAGTAAATGTTCTTTAGAATACTTTAACACCCTAATTATGAGTGGCCCAATAAATTTCTGTATGAGCAGTAACTGTTGCTACAGCAACTACTGGAATGATGGGATTTATGGAAAACAGTACACCCCAACAAATTTAGCCACAATACCGACGTCAGGCCACTAAGACCTTGATTATGAGTCAAGTGGAGAGAAATTTCAGTATGGAATTCTACTCCACCTGTTCATGAGTGGGCCACAATTACTACATCGAACCTGATTTTAGTGAGTGGTAATTCCACAAGAAGAAAACCACTCAAGGCTTTGGCTGCAGCAGCTACATCCCCCGATTATTTTTCATGCAGTGCCAGTACTAAATGCTCACCCATCAAAGCTTGTCTCAACCTCCCTCTACTCTCTACACCCTCCTTGCTCCAACCTCACCCCATACAGAAGCCCCTGCATATATGTACCTCCTATTCAGAGCAGGTGGTAAATGTATGCAATAAACCCTCCAGAAATAG
Source organism: Triturus cristatus (assembly GCF_964204655.1). Taxonomy (NCBI): domain Eukaryota; kingdom Metazoa; phylum Chordata; class Amphibia; order Caudata; family Salamandridae; genus Triturus; species Triturus cristatus. The sequence continues at coordinate 14,873,458 of NC_140591.1, forward strand.
GATTTCCATCTGGGTTTGCAATGATACATTTGGTTCCACATGGTATTTCCCATTCCATGGATTCCAACTAGTAAATTGTGCATTACTGGGGTGGTGTTACATGTGGATTTAATACCCCACCATTACTGTGTAACGAGTGCTTCCTTTGTAAAAGAGTAAGTGCTAGTGTCCAGAGCTCTGCTCATGAACCTGCAAATGTAGCAATTAAATGTCTTTGCACAAATACCAAGGCTATGTGTTCTTAAATTTACCTCATGTCTGTTTAATCCAATACTAGAAACTCTCTTGTCATGGTTTATTTGTCTTTCTCTGCCTCCGTCTTTCTGCTATGTGTCTTTTTTCCCCCTCTTGCTATGAATTAATGTCGGATGCGGAAAGAATAAATGCCAGCCCCTAAAAATGAGTACCGGTGACTCCCACTGGCAACCATCAGCTCAAATGAAGCACTGTGTGTAACTCATAATCAGGCCCTAAAATGAGATTATCACGTTGTGCATCACAGACACCAATGCTTGGAACAATAAGGTCCTACCATATGATATGCCCCCCACCCCATGCTGATGGGCAGAAGCTTATACCTTCCTCTAACTCTCATAATTCAACAACCACCATCAACATCTATTGCAATGGCATGATAATGTCTTAATAATAAAATCTTTAAAAGCATCAAAACACCCTCAAGTGACCTTTCCATAACTAGGCTCTCAAGCCCACCTGCTCACAACCATGTGATGGATTATCCTACCACCCTGCTACTGTGCCTCCACTTCATGTTCCTCCTTCTCTTTACTCCCCTGAGGACTAAGTATCATCACCTTTCCCATTTAATGCCTTACTGTGTGTTTTTATTTATGCTCTATAGAGCAGTTAAGACTACCTGTGACCTCCATTAACATATCTATCTTTCAGTCATCACCAATATCTGGTTCAGTTACTCCTCCGCCCCAGATATGGCAAACTTCCTTCCCCGTAAAGACAAAATCCTGATGAAAAACAAAGACAATGGAAGATGTGGCTGCATATCATAGATCCATTTGTGACTTGTCTAGGAGCTCCTATTCCACCATGTGATTCATGTGCTTGTCTGCCCCTACCATGGTGTTTCCATTCCCCTTGTTGCTTTCCACACCTCTGTGTTGCTCTGTCTTGTCATGTGCTTCCCCGTGCTTTTGTGCTCGCCCCATGCTGGTTTGTCTGCACTTGTGCTCTTCTGCCCCTCCTGTGTTGTCCATGTTGCTTTCGCATGACCAGCATCCCCCGTTTTGCTTCCCAGTCCACTCTCATCCCTGTTTTGGTTTGGCGCCCCTCCCTGGCATCTTTCTTTTTAGTTACTGATCTGACTTTGAATACTAACCATAACTAATTTTAAAAGCCTGCGCCATTTTGTAGGCATGCATGTGTGATGCACGTGACTACAAAATGATGAACAGGTGCACGTCAAGAGGTTGTGTTGAAACTTTAGGCATGCTGCACAGCATCAAGGACGATGTGCATGCAGCATGGATGAAATCCAACAGGTCCCAAAGGATGGACCAATTAGATTTGCCAGTGCTTGTTTTTTATTTACAGCTGATTCATGTTTCTTTGCAATTAAATAGGTAATAATATACACAAACAGCACTAAAATGCACTATGCACATGATATTAGTAATTGTTCATGAATTAGCAGAAACAGAAACAACACAGTAAAACCTGATTGTAGTTTTCAGTGCTAATGGAGAAATGAGCAACATTTTTACTTATCAATTCTAGTGCTAAAACGGAACAAATATGCGTATGAGGTCACTTTGCATCGGACAAAATGTCCCAGAAATAGGTTTCATTAATCTTTATTCTTCCTTATCACACCATTTGATGCAGCCTGCTAAATGACATACTTTAAATCGAATAAGCACTTTTAAAATTATCTCTTAGTTTGTACTTCAGTCTTTCCTCTGGACATTTGTGGCCTACATTCTGGTAACTATATTTGGTTTAATAAGTTATGGGGTTGTTCTTTGTTTTGTTTTTTACCAATGACAATTAATAACATTGAAATTGGAAATCACGTTTATGCGTTGGTTTGTAGGTTGGTATGTAACACATTACAGTATTAAATATTAGGCATTTACTATTTTTTGAAGTCTCATTGGTGTACGATGACAAAAAAAAATAAAGACTTTTTGTGCAAAGTAACTTCAGTGATTTCCTTGCTAGCACCCTGCTTGTATAACACTAAACATTGCTTTCGGCTCAGCTCTTCGCCTTTCCAAATGATGTTGCAGCCTCTAATGTGTTTCTTTCCGGCTGGAGGAAGGTGTTCCTGTAGTGCTGGCCTCGCCCTTTGACTTTGACCTCCGCTCCCAGCCACGGAGGTGAAATACAAAGGGGTCATTTACATTTGTTAACACTTCGTCAGGTGGGTGGCTTAGAAACCTTTGTGCTGCTAATCCAGTGTTCTCTTCCCTCCTGTTCTGAGAACGCTGCAGGTTGTCCTTTCTAAACTTTGCAGGCAGCTTTTTGCAGGGCGTTTCTTTTTACTGTGATCAAAATGCAAAGTTCCCGTTTTTGTTTTAATGGTGATGAGGGAACAGAAGTAATGTGACGAGCCCTCAATGCATTTTTATTTCATTTTGTTGGTTAGAAGAAGTAAATCCAAAGGCCCGTTTTTCTTTGTTTTTAGAGGGAAGAATAATGTGTTGTCTCTTTAATTGTGCAATATAGACTTAGGAGCAGCAATAAAAATGTGTATGTATTTATCTTGTGCCTCTTAAAAAACTACAATGTTTAATATGCAGAGGCATGAAGGCTTTTCTCTCTCCATAGCATTCCAGCCCCTGATGCGCTGATGAGATGCTTCTTTTGCACTAAGCAACCCATACTGCCAAATCTGAGGTACTTTAAAAAAAGAACACCATTTCATTGTCGAAGAGGAACATGCTAGTATGACTGTCGACATAATTAAATACCAGTTCACCTTGTGAGTCATAGAAGAATTTTAAAAGCTTTGAAAACGTGTAAGGTATTTTATGAGACCTATGTAAGCGTCTGCATCATGGGGCAGCAGTGCATGATTGATGCAATCAATTGAAAGGAACCAGGCATATGCACAGGGGCGCAACACTCATTGGGCTGAAAGGGCTCCAGCCCCCGTCAGCTGCCGTAAGAGGGGCCAACGGCACTGCAGCAGACGGACCAGAGGCCACTCTCATCCTGCCTGAAGCCAGAGAGCCATTTCTAATTTTACTAGCCTCCGTTTATTTAATTGTATTTGTTCATTGCTTCACATGCTTTTACTTTCTTAATAATAAACAGCCATGTGGGCGACATAATGTGTCCTGGCATCTTGGTTAAAAATAGAAGAGACCACAAACGTAGAACAAACAGCAGGTGTAGCCATCCAGGGTCTGACCAGTGTTTCGTGCCTTGCAGAAAAGGGAAGCTACCAACGGTATGGCATGACATGAAATGGCAAAGCGAGCGATGATGATATTCTGGAAAAAAATCTAAATAGTAGTCTGTATGTGTTTTTTAGTAATGCAAGGAGAAGGAGAATTGGACTTGAGGGCATGCCTTGTGTACAAGAGCCCCACCAGAAACCAGTAGGAGGTTGGTATGAAGAAAAATGTACCTCTACTGTGGTTTTGCTCTCCCTGTAAGACATTTTATGCTCAGACTAGTGTCCTGTGGGCACAAATTAAAAACAAATTTGCACTCATGAAATGCCAAGAAATTTTGCAAAATTTGCTAAAATACAACATTTGTGAATTTCATAAGAGTTGGTCTAAGTAACACTATGGGGCATATCAACAACAACCGGCGATAATTATCGCTGAGCGCACTTAGCGCTCGGATAATTATCGCCGGCTAGCGCTGATTTTTATCGCTGACATAGCGTGCTATCAGCAACGCTTATCTCATCGGCGATAAAAATCCTAACGCTAACTGGCTAACGTGAGATTATCGCTGGAAACCCAGCGATAATCTCACGTTAGCTAGTTGATAGGGACTCACAAACTTAGCCATGATATCCACCTTCCATAGGATATCATGGCTAAGTCAGTCCTGAAGCAGGCGTAAGGAAAGTAGCGATAACAGGGGTTATCGCTACTTTTCCTGACGCTATGCTTCATAGCGTAAGGCTTGCTGATAGGAGAAATGTCGCTTAGCGACATTTCTCCTGTCATGCCAGGTCAAGAACGCCCACTTTGCATCTCATTAGAGATGCAAAGCTGGGCGTTACGAATCCTGACGCTAAAGCAAGGTTTCACGCATTAGCGTGACCTTGCTGATGAGGCGATAAAATTATCGCCGCTTTTCGGCCGAAAACGGCCACAAAAGCGGCGATAATTTTGTATCGCCTGCTTGTTGATATGCCCCAAAGTTTGGCAAGTTCTAATATGGGTATATGGTCCACTAGTGACTTTTGCAGATATCTGTGTCTACCCTATACGGCACAATTATTGATATTAGCAGGGGATTCACAGCCTATCCTGTTTCTTAAATTTATGAAACATGTATCAATGAAAGGATGGCAGAAATCTGCTAAAGCAAGTCCTACATAAAGCACAAATCACCATAATTGCGCAATAAAGAAATATGTCTTTAACATTGAAATTGTAACCGGAATAAAGTACAAGACCTAACCATTGGCAAAGCGAATATGTCTGGCGTTGGCCACCAGCCTTTTGACTTTGTAAATGCTCGTTTTGTTTTGTCACTTTTTTTGCGAAACATTTTGTTGGGGTAAGTGCTGGAGAATCATCAATATATATATTAACAAAATTGGTTAACAGCTAATCTTTTTGGGTCTCAAAACCACAAATCACCATAGTAATTCCTGGCACTGAATGGAACAACTGTGATAGAGCACAATGCCGATGCACACAGTGAAGTTAGCCAATGGCTAAAGTGGGCTCACCCATTGTTCATGCTCTATGCCATGGGTACTCACAAACATTTTCCTGGGGGCTACAAAGTTTGGTCTTTGGTGTGACCTGCACTGATGTCAGCAGGGGGTGTAAAGTCAGCACATTGGAAGCAAAGAATGTATATGTAATGGCTAAACTCAACTGCGTAAGGTGAAACCAGAAAACATGGGATGAATCCCAGCTTCTCCACGTGACCAAATTGTGTGACCCTAGGCAAATGTTTAATTCAATTAACCACATTTTCTTCATTATCACATATAAGAGTAAGTCAAAATACACAACTTCAGGATGCATGTAAATGTATATGTACTTATATAGCACGCAAATCACCCCTAGGGGTATCTCAGCACTCTACTCATACCACTGTAGGAACCCTTCCTGGCTTTTCCGTGTGAAGTGTCCACTCCTGGGCACCCCCATGGTGAAGCCAGGTATCCCAGCGCGGTTTGGGCCGTTGTGGAGATTAAGCAAGCTATTGCCCAGAGTTGCAGCGTGGGACCCATGACTAGAATAGGCACTGAGGCGAGAATATCAGGTCAGAGGAATTTATAGCCCGAGACCGTGCCGCGGCGGGAATCAAACCCTGGTCCCGGACCAGTGCTCTGCATCGAGGTCTGCCGCTCTAACCATTGAGCCACACTTCTCCATGCATACTGTTCGAAACCATTTCCTATGCTTGGATCTAATCACTAATGGCATTGTTGTCAGGATGGGAGGGGGGAAGCATGAACATTTCTAAATTCATGTTTGAACACCATTGCTTTAAGAAAAATACTTCTGAATGCACTGCTATAATTTTATTTACTAAATTGAAATGGTTCTACAGGTCAATGGAATACACTTTTTGTATTTTGAAAAGACTATTGTATTTTTACACGTTTGCTGTTGTTAAAAATGAAGGTGTTCCTAAAGTTAAGGGCCTGGTTACTCCCTTTCCCTAACTGCTATTAAACTTTAAATAAGTGCTTGTATATTTAAAAAAGTTCATGTTAGTGCCGAGTCAAGTAAACAGCAGCTCAGTGCTGCTGCTTTCCACGGGGCCACATGTAAAGGTCAGGAGGGCTGCATGCAGCCGCCGGGCCGTACTATGAGTATCACTGCTCTATGCTATAGTGAGCAGAAGAAATGAGAATGAAACAGACCAATGGATGAAGAGAGATGTCTGAAAGCCCCTACAAGTAAGTATTTCATGTGTACATTTTAGTAAAATCAAAAGGTGTTGGCTAAAGCTGGACCTAAAAAAAAAGCAAAATGTTTCATAAGAATTGAAATATAGCCTATAAAGTGCATAAAGAAAAATGTGCATGGTAAAGTCGTTCTTTTCTGGTGTACTGCTGAACATTGAAAATTAGGGATTCGAAGAGCACTGCTATAAGGTATATTCAAATGACTAGCCTAGAAAATGGAGGCGATTGAACGAAAAGAGGTACAGGACACTGGGAAGAAAGAAAAAAACAGGAAGAGAGATAGGAGGGTGACAGAAGAAAGAGTTAAATATACATAGAAATGATATATAGAGGTAGAGAAAGATGAAAAAGGAATGAGGAAAGTGATGGGATGTGAAGAAATAAGGCGAAAGAGAGAAAGAAACCAGAGAAGGACGCATACAGAAAAGAGCGCACAAGGAGAGATAACAGAATATGTTGGAGAGAGGAGTGAACAAGGGGTAAGAACAGAAAGGCAAGAAACAAAATTGTAAGTGAAAGAAAGCGGGGCTACAGGAACAATGAGATAGAAATTTGGAGGACATAAGGGGGAAAAAAGAAGAGAAAAAGTCAGAGAAGGAAGGTGCACAGAAAAGAAAAAAATATTGAGCTACAGGTAAGAATGTTGGGTAGAATGAGAAGAATGATGTCTACAGCAGCCTAGAGGTTTAGGTTTAGGGGATTTATAAAGTGCATGGCTGCCCAAGGGCTTCCCAGGGCTGCAGAGAGGAGGCAAGGAGGTATGGAGGAACCCTCATGGGAAGAGTCAGGTCTTGAGTCTTTTCCTGAAACTACATTCGTCCTTTGAAAGTCTTAATTCAGTGGTCTTTGAGTTCCAGAGTTTTGGGACCAAGTGATAAAAAGATCTTCCTCCCCATCTATATCTCTCCTTATACTTAGTGTGTTCATGAGGAAGTCAGATGAGTACCTGAGGGATATGTTAGGGACACATGGGGAGAAGAGGGACTTTAACAGGGCTGGGCCCGTGCCATGTATAACTTTATGGGCTAGGCAAAGGGTTTCAATCTGACCCTGGATTGAATAAGTAGCCAGTGGAGCTTTTTCAGTGAGGATCTCTCTGACTCCTGCTTAGGTATCTTTAGGAGCATCCTGGCTGTAGCGTTTTGGACAACTTGTAGCCTGTTGACTACGTATTTGGGTGCCCCTAGATACAGGGAGTTACTGTAGTCCTATCGTGAGACCACTAATGCCTGGATCACCATTCTCCGGGCCTGTTCTGGGCTGAGGTCTAAAATCTTACGGATAATGTGAGAAGTTGACCTGGCATATGCTGTCCACTAGTATAGTGGGCATCTTGTATCAGTCCAAACAACCCTTATTGATGATAAGTTAAAGACGAGGTAATGATGAGGCATAGAATTGGGCGACGGAAGGCAGGAAGAGTGGGCAGGGACATCAAGCTTGATGGAGAGCAGTGGCAGCACATCAGACCATGCAGGGCAGGAGCGAGGGGGCTCGTGCATAGACTCAGACAAAAGAGGATAGGGAGGAGGGTGATGGGGCAGGATGGGCAGTGGCAGAACAATAGCCACAAATGGCTGTAATGAGGGAGCAGGGGCATGGACTTGGACAATGGATGGCAAGGAGGGGGGTGAGCAGAAGCAACAAGCTTGGCTAGGGGCAACACAATGCCATGCCAGACCCTGTGTTTAACCCCCCACTATGCATTGTGATGGGCATCTTACTTAACGGTAAAAAAACCTAGAAATACACTGAAAAAAACAAAGGCTACAGGGTCATTCTACTTGGGAAACAGAATTAAAAAACCCTTAGAAATTCACTGAAAAAGCCAAAGGTTACAGGAACGTTATAGTTAGGATCAGACTTCACTCGTACAAAACCAGTGAAAATCAGCAGTTATAATTAGCTGACCTAAATATAATTTATGCCCCCACAATGCACTGCTTATGACCTCACTTATTAGATCACTTATGACATGGTCAGTGACATTACTCATGACACCACTGATGACAACTTAAATGACATTACTGTTGACATCCTCTAGGGTCAATTCCGATCCTGTATTTTTTTTTTCCGTACGACTCGTATCTGTAATTATTTCCATACGAATCGTACAAGTCCCGTCCGACCCGTGAAGTACGATTCATACGGGAAAAATACATACGGATCAGCCCGATCCGTACGAATCGGATCGGGAAAAGTTGTACAAGACGGACCCGGACACTTTTCAGTACGAATCCTAAAAATACAGTCAGACCGTACACGTACGATCCGGACCGGCTTTCCGATTTGCGATTCGTATGGAAAACGTCCCGTACACGGGGAATGACTTTACCCTCTACGAAGCGAACTTTGTACGACTCGTATCCCGGGAAAAGTTGTTCCCGGGGTGCGAGTCGTACAGGGGTACGAGTAGTACAGGAGTACGAGTAGTACAGGGGTATGAGTCGTACAGGCCCCCCCATGCATATGTACGCACCTTACAACAACATCGCGTATGTACGCACCCTACATACGCAATATTGGGGTACGCACCATACATACACAATGCATGGGGGTGTATGCCTGTACGACTCGTACCCCTGTAGTACTACTCGTACCCCTGTACCACTCTTACCCCTGTACCACTCTTACCCCTGTACCACTCGTACCCATGTATGACTCGTACCCCTGTACTACTCGTACACCTGTACGACTCGCACCCCTGGGATTGTGTTGGAGTACGACTCGTACCGCGGAGAACGTTGCGTACCGGGGCTCTGTTTGTAGGACTCTCCTTTTACGGCTGTTTTTGGCTCCGGTAAGAAAAGAGCCGTACGGAGTGCCATAGGGACGAATCATACTTGCTGGGCCGGAAACCGCTGCTTAAATACGTCCGGACGTCGCGTACAGGCTGTTCCGGATCAGAATCGTTGTTTTTTTTTACCGTACGGTCTTTTGTACGATTCGTACGGAAAGAGGCTTTCTGTACGAATCGTACTTCCTAGGTTGTAAGGAAAGTTTACCGGGTACGAGTCGTATGGAGAAAACGCTCCGTACAACGATTCGTACAGCCTTTTCCCAGGATTGGAATCGGCCCCCTAGTGATTGTTAGTGTTTTCTTAAAGTTTATGAGCTTTAAACATAAATACAAAAAAACAACAAAAGTACCACATATGCCCAGATATACAAATTTAGTTTCCTATATCGCAGTAACTACTGAACGATTTACACAAATAATAACAGGCGTGATCTCCAGAACAGAATCCAATTTTCTTCCAATTTTTGTATAATTCCTTCCAGCGGTTGGGATACAGGAGTTTCTAAAGACTTTGGATAATTACCATGGAAATACACTTTTTTTGACCTTAGCCTTTTTCTATGCCCCCAAAACTTACCATGCACAGCTAGAATCATCAGCACACTTTTTTGGGAACATTTTGCGAAGATTCGTCAACCGGCGCAAAAGAAATAGGCAAGTCAAAAAACACTAAGAATTCCGTTGCCACCAATAATCCATACCTACCCTAACTCCTAAAAATTCCCATGCCAATCGAAAAACAATACCCACCCTAAACCCTAAAAATTCACTTGCCACCGAAAAACCCATACCCATACTAAACCCTAAAAACTCCTTTTCCACCCAAACCCAAAACAAATCCCTTACCACCCAAATCCCATACCCACCCTAAACTTAAAGAAATCCCTTGCCACCCAAAAACCGATACCCGCGCTAAACACTAAAAATTCACATGCCACCCAAAAACCCATACCACCCTAAACCCTAAAACATACCTTATCACCCAAAAACCCATGACCACCAAAATCATAAAAAAATCTCAATTTCCATCCAAAAAAACACACGCAACCTAAACCCGAAAAATACCGTACCACTCAAAAACACACAGCGACCGTAAACCCAGAAAATTCCATTATCATCTAAAACCGATACCATAACCATAACATTTTCCTTGCCCCAAAAAATCAACACCCACCCTTAACCTTAAAAATTCCCTTGCCATCCAAAAGCCCATACCCGCCCTAAACCATAAAAATTCCCATGCTAATCAAAAACCCATACCCACCCTAAACCCTAAAAATTCACTTGGCACCAAAAAACCCATACCCACGCTAAACCCTAAAAACTCCTTTTCCACCCTAACCTCAAACAAATCCCTAACTACCCAAATCCCATACCCATCCTAAACTTAAAGAAATCCCTTGCCACCCAAACACCGATACCCAGGCTAAACACAAAAAATTCACATGCCACCCAAAAACCCATAACCAACAAAAACCTGAAAAACTAAATTTCCCCCCAAAAAACGGCAAACGACCAAAATATAGAATCCAAAATATAGACAGGACAGAATATCGACTCTAAAATATAGATAGGACAGAATATCGAAATTGGGGTATAAAATATCGATTTCCATAATATCGAATTTAAAAATATAGATTTCCATAATATCGATTTTTTTTTTGATTTTTAGGGTTATGTATGTTAGTATATGTGGTAAAATTCTGTATTATTTTTGTAATGTATGTTTAATTTTTTTAAAGTAATGAATGTTATGTAATTTAATTTTTGCATAATTTAATTCCGTAGCGGGTTGTAGGTTTATAGGGGAATAGGCTGGGAAGTAATTTAATTATGGTAAATTAAATATTAATTGTTATTTATATGTTTTGATAATTAATTGATTGATAATTAATTATTAATTGGTAATTAATTATTATTCATTGTTAATTAATTTTTATTAATTGGTAATTAATTTTTATTAATTGATTAATTGATAATTATGTTAATTGTATTTTTTATTATTAGGAGCGGGTTGTGGATTTATAGGGGAATTGGGTGGGAAGTAATTTAATTGTGATAAAGGAAATATCCATTTTTATTTGTGTATTGATAATTAATTATTAATTGGTAATTAATTTGTATTCATTGGTAATTAATTTTTATTAATTGGTAATTATTTTTAATTAACTTTTTATTGGTATTGGTAATTAATTTAATCTTATTTTAATATTAAATCATTACTTTCCCTACTGTTGCACTCTCAGGAGTGGGAATAGTATTTTTTACCCTCCCGCTATCCAACGCTTTCCCTACTGTTGCACTCACTGGAGTGGGAATAGTAATTTTTACCATCCCGCTATCCAACGCTTTCCCTACTGTTGCACTCACTGGAGTGGGAATAGTAATTTTTACCCTGCCGCTATCCAACGCTTTCCATATTGTTGCACTCTTTGGAGTGGGAATAGTAATTTTTCCCTTCCCGCTATCCAACGCTTTCCCTACTGTTGCACTCTCTGGAGTGGGAATAGTAATTTTTACCCTCCCGCTATCCAACGCTTTCCCTACTGTTGCACTCTTTGGAGTGGGAATAGTAATTTTTACCCCTACGCTATCCCATGTTTTCCATACTGTTGCACTCACTGGAGTGTGAATAGTAATTTTTACCCCTACGCTATCCAACGCTTTCCCTACTGTTGCACTCACTGGAGTGGGAATAGTAATTTTTCCCTTCCCGCTATCCAATGCTTTCCCTACTGTTGCACTCTCTGGAGTGGGAATAGTAAGTTTTTACCCCTACGCTATCCAACGCTTTCCCTACTGTTGTACTCACTGGAGTGGGAATAGTAATTTTTCCCTTCCCGCTATCCAAACGCTTTCCCTATTGTTGCACTCTCTGGAGTGGGAATAGTAATTTTTACCCCTACGCTATCCAACGCTTTCCCTACTGTTGCACTCACTGGAGTGGGAATAGTAATTTTTACCCCTACGCTATCCAACGCTTTCCCTAATGTTGCACTCACTGGAGTGGGAATAAAAATTTTTCCCTTCCCGTTATCCAATGCTTTTCCTACTGTTGCACTCACCGGAGTGGAAATAGTAATTTTTACGCTCTCATTATCCAACAAAATCTCTACTTTTTTGTACATTACATTTATTATTTTTACATTTTAAGCTTTTTTTATATTATATTAAGTATGTTTTATTTTGGCTGCGTTCTGGGGAGAGGTAGTCGCAACTTTGACTGTCATGGTGGCAGTGGAGGTCGCTTGTGATATGAAGGTGTGCCTACTGGGGTATGTTCTTACTCTACCAACCGGTGTTAGGAAGCTTGTAGCAATGTCTTTGCAGCTGGCTAAACGCAGGGTTGCGCTCCATTGGGATGGACGGCCGGCCCCAAGACTAGCGCAATGGTTGCTTGACCTCACCTATTGTCGTGACCAACTTAACTGCTATGCAGAGGAGCTTCCAAGGGCCTCCAGGCCACGGGATGTGTGGGGTCCATTTACGGCGTACCTGCTTACTTGTACTACTACCTGATGCATTTCATTGTGTAAATACTGTTGATATTGTGACATATGCTGCCTTTCTGCTCTAATATCGTAAACTGTATATGACCTGCCGTCCTTGCATATTGTTCTCTATGTGACATGGGCTGTATTCACTCTGAATGGCTGTGACATGTTCTCTTTCCTTTGTTTGAAAATGCATAAATAAAGATTTAATAAAAAAAAAAGTATGTTTTATTTAATTGTTTTTAATATTTAATTACCTTTATATTATTGTTAATACATTTAAAAAATTCGATATTTTAGCTAACTATATTTTAACATTCTATATTTTGGAATCGATATTTTAAGTACTTACCTGTTTGTAGATAGGGATTCTATATTCTGTACTTCTATATTTTGGAGTCAATATTTTGGGCATTCTATTTTATGTCCATAGATATTTAGTCACCGAACCCAAAAAACCACACCCAACCTAAACCCGAAAAATACCTTACGACTCAAAAACACACAGTGACCGTAAACCCTGAACATTCTATCATCATCTAAAACCGATACTTACTAAAGCCATAACATTTTCATTGCCCCAAAAAATCAACACCCACCCTTAACCTTAAAAATTCCCTTGCCACCCAAAAACCCATACCCGCCCTAAACCATAAAAATTCCCATGCTAATCAAAAAACCATACATACCCTAAAAATTCCCTTGCCACCCTAAACCCTAACAAATCCCTTGCCACCCGAAGACCCATACCCACACAAAACCCTAAAAATTCCCTTTCCACTCGAAGAACGATACCCATGCTAAACCCTACAAATTCCTTGCCACCTTAAAACACATAAATTCCCTTTTACCGAAAAACCCATACCCACCAGAACCTTAAAAAATCCTTTGCCACCCAAAAACCCATACCCACCCTAACCCCATAAAAACTCACCGGCCACCCAACAACCTATACCCAACCTAAACCCGAAAAAATACCTTACCATCCAAAACCACGCACCCACCCGAATCCCTAAAAATTCCCATATCACCCAAAAATCCATACCCATCCAAAACCATAAAATTTCCCTTGCCCCCCAAAAATCCGCACCCACCATAAACCTTAAAAATTCCCTTCCCATCCAAAAACCCACACCCGTCCTTATCCCTAAAAAAGCCCTTACCACCCAAAAACCAATACCCACCATAAACTCTAAAAATTCACTTGCCACCCAAAAACACATACCGACCCTAACCCATCCCTTACCACCCAAATACCCACCGCCACTTAAACTCTAAATATTCCATTGCCACACAAAAACCCATACCCACCCTAAACCCTAAGAAATCCCTTACCACATAAAAACCCAGACCCACTCTAAACCCTAAAAAATCCAAAGCCACCCAAAAACACATATACACCCTAAACCCTAAACATCCTTTGCCACCCAAAAACCAATACAATGCTAAACCCTAACAAATCCCTCACCACCCAAATACCCATACCCACCCTAAATTCAAAAAAATCCATTCCCATCCAAAAACCCATTCCCACCCCACCCAAAATACCATAACCACCCTAAACCCCAAAAAATCCTTTGCCACCCATAAACACATACAAATGCTAAAACCTAAAAAAAATGACTACCCAAATACCAATACTCGCCCCAAACCCTAAAGGTTCCATTGCCACCCAAAATACATAGCCACCCTAAACGTAAAAAATCGCCTTCCACCCAAAAACCCATATGCACCCTAAAACCTAAAAATCCCATATCACCTAAAAACCCATACCTAACTTAAAACCTAAAAAATCCCTTGCCACCCATAAACCTATCCGCACCTTAAACCCTACAAAATACCTTGCTACCAAACATCCTACACCCACCCTAAAAGCTAAAATTTCCCTTTCCACCCATAAAACCCATATACTCCCTAAACCCTAAAACATCCCTCACCACTCAAAAACATACACCCACCCTAACCCTTAAAAATCCACTTACCACTGAAAAACTTATACCCACCCTCAACTGTAAAAAAAAACCTTGCCACGCAAAAACCCATACTCCCATAAACCCTAAATAATCCCCTGCCACCAAAAACACATACAAACACTAAACCCTAAAAGATTCATCACCACCCTAAACACTAAAGGTTCTCTTGCCACCCAAAACCATTGCCTACATTAAACCCTAAAAATCCCTTTCCACCCAAATACCCATATCCACTCTAAATCTAAAAAAAATCAGTAGTCATCCAAAAGCCCATACCCATCCAAATCCATAAGACTTCCCTTGCCACCAAAAGACACATACCCACCCTAAACCCTAAAAAATCCCTTGCTAGTCAAAAACCCATAACCACCAAAACCCTAAAATTTCTCTTGCCACCCAAAAACCCACACAAATGCTAAACCTTAAAAAATCACTTGCCACCCAAAAACCCATACAAATGCTAAACCTTAATAAAATCATCATCGCCCAAAAAGCCATATCCAACCTAAACCTTAAAAGTTCCTTATCACACAAAACCCATACCCACCCTAAACCATAAAATTTGCCTAGCCCCACAAAAACCTACACCCACCCAAAACCTTAAAAATTCCCTTGCCACCCAAAAACCCATACCAACCGTAAATCCTACAAAATCCTTTGCCAACAAAAATGCCACACCAAAATTAAATGATAAAAAGGCCCTTGCCACCCATAAAACCCATACCCACCCTAAACCCTAAAAAATCCCTAAGCACACAAAAACCTACACCCACCCGAAACCCTAAAAACTCACTTGCCACACAAAAATCAAACCCACCCAAAACCCTAAACAAAAGCTCTTATTACCCAAAAACCTATACCCACCACCCTAAACCCTCTAAATCAATTTCCACCAAAATACCCATACCCACCCTAAATCTAAAAAATTCAGTTGCCACCCAAAAACCCATACCCACACAAAACCCTAAATAAAATACCTTACCACCCAAAAATCCATACCCACCCTAAACCCTAAAAATTCTCTTGGCACCCAAAAACCCATACACACCCTAAAACCTCAAAATTCCCTTGCCACCCATACCCACCATAAATTCTAAGAATTCATTTATAGCTTAAAAACCCATACCCACCCTAAAACATAAAAAATCCCCATCACACAAAAACTCATACCCACCCTGAACACTAAAAAATCCCTTGACACCCAAAAACCCATACCCACCCTAAACTCTAAAAATTCCCATGCCACCAAAAACCCATACCCACCCTTAACCCTAAAAAAGCCCTTTTCACCTAAAAATCTATACATACCCTAAACCCTTAAACATACCTTACTACCAAAAACCCATACCCACCCTAAACCCTAGAAATTCCCTTGCCACCAAAAAATCCATACCCACCCTAAGACAAACCTCACAACCCAAAAACCTATAACCACCGTACACCCTAAAAATTCCTTCTCAATGAAAAACCCATACCCAACCTAAACCATACAATTTCCCTTGCCCCCCAAAAACCCACACTCACTCTAAACCTTAAAAATTATTTTGCCACCCAAAAATCCATACCCGCCCTAAAGCCTAAAAATCCCCTTGCCACCCAAAAACCCATACCCACCCTAAACCTTAGAATGTCCCTTGCCACCCAAAAACTCATACACACCCTAAAACCTAAACAAGCATTTACAATGCAATGGTCTCGGCATTGTTAAAGTTAGAGCTATTGGCATTGCTCATGACATTATTTTTGTTTGTTTTTGTTTTTAAAACCTTGCCTGGGATTCTGTGTTATGGAGTGGAATTATGTGGAATGGTATTTTGTGTTGTGTAGTGGTATGGTGGAGTTTAACTACGTAGTGTGTTGTTGAATTTGATAGGATTATGTGGTATTCTGTGGCGTGGATTGGATGTATGTGGTGTGTTGTATATGTGTTGTTGAGTTGAATTATGAGGTGTGTTGTCGAATTGTGTGGTGTAGAATGGTAGTGTGTGGAACGGAATGGTGTTGCGTGGAACTGTGTGGTGCTGAATGAAATCATGCTGATAGGAGTTATGTGGCATGATGGCTCGGTTGGAAGGAATGCAAGAGAGAGGCGACAGAGAGAAGGAAAAGCTGGTAAGGATGAGAGTGCATAACATGGGAAAAAGACAGAATGAAGGGGAGAGGAGAAAAAGGAAGCAGGAAAAGTGGATAGAGCGGCAAGTGAGAGAAAGGCTAGAGGATGGAAGAGCGAGGAGGGCAGAAAAGGGAATGAAAGGAGGAAAAGGTACAACAAGAGGAGTGCGAGAAAGGAGAAGGAAGAGAAAGAAAGGAGAAGAGTGGTAAGAGTAGAGGAGGAGGGAGGCAGACTCAGAACGGGGAGAGCTGAACCGGCTGCAGTCAGTGCAGTCGATGCTGGTCCGCACATGAGCCTCACTGAACTCTTGATGTAATCCCTACATGTTCATGTTAAGCTAGAGCTTTTGAACTGTGGTGTTCAATCCGGGGCTTTCGGATTTTCTTCCACCGGGTGGTATGCAAGGGTGCAGCTCCGGTGGCCTTTGTCTCAGTTACCTGAAGCTGCACTCTCCGAAGGAGCGCTCCTTCACCCTGTACCAAGCTATGTATGTATAAGTAAGATCCTTAAACAAACATGTAACGTAGTGGGAGATGTAGCGGACAGGTGCAACAAGCAATGCAGCGAGGAGCGACCATAATGATGAAAAATGAAGCGCGGCGGCCGGGAACAAAGTAGTGTACGTGTGATATCCAGCCGGCATCCTTCATTTACACAGTCCGAATCGCACCGTAAAACTCACATTTGTTGCAAAAACTGTAGCCCGGGTATACGCCAAGCCACCAAATACTGCTCTGTGACCCAGAAAAAAATATGACAGTCGGCTCTGATGTGAGAGCATGCGCTGTAAAAATGTGAGGTGTCAAAAGCATTGCTGTTCTTGAATGAATGGTTGCACAATATTACCACACTCCTAATCCCTGCTCTGGATTCGTGCTATTTTATTTGGCACAAAACATAGCCATTTACTATATACACACTTTCCGTGATAAAACAATGCTAGGAAAATTATTGGGGTAAGGGGCACGGTCACTTTTTGGAATGTTATAGCGTGCACAGATATGGAAATGGCACATGGTTGTGAATTGACGTATATAAACTCCTAGTGTCACAATATTGTGTTTGCGGAAGGTAATGCCCACACTAGTCTTTTCAGGCGTGTGCTGTACAAACCGCACTATCACCGGCTTGTGATCGATCAGAAATCAAAGCTCAGTTTCCACTGTGCACAGCAGAGTCTAATAACACTGTGGTGCTTGCCATTTTAAACATGGCATGAGCAACAGAGGACGCAGGCAGTATGCAGACAATATTAAGGAAACTCGTCTTTCTCAATGAGGATTTTCCCAAAAACGATACTCAGTCTAAATGAACATCGAAATCAGCTAGCCGGAGATGGCTTCAGTTGCGGAAAGGAGAGCGGCGCGGGCTGAAGCTCTGTAGCTGGCTGAGTGCAGACGTGAAAGCCTCCTCTACGTTTATAAATGAGACATTTTTAAGGACTATTTGGTGTTTCTGTACAGCCTTGTAACGTTTACATGCACTGTCATCGCATTTTGGGCATCCAGCAACAATGTTGCTGGGGAGTGCATTTTTATAGCCTCTTGGGTGAATATTCTTCTGCATCTATTGCCACCAGGTAATTCTCAAAGGATTTAAACCATAGTTTCCAGGGCGCCTTCGGCTTTCCTGGTCTTAAGAGAAACTGCTCAAGCTGACATATTTGCTGAGAAGCCATTATCACTTTTAAAAATTGAGTTTTAAACAAGATAATTGTGTCAGACGATGTAGTAAAGCAGAAAATCTTAATTTTGTCTTGTTTCTAGTAAAACTAAGGTTGTAGCCATGTAGAAACGATCAAAAACGACTTACTTTTGTTCAATTGCGAGTTCCTGCTGAGCTGTCCTCATTTTTCATCGTGGCACCATGTAAAATACCAACAAACCTGTGGCCAATCACGCTGTGCCTTTTAAATCTATGAAGAATAATTCACACGCTTGTGGCCAATGAGGGTGCGCGTATGAAAAATGTTGCTTTTTCGTTTTTTAACCAATCACAGAAGTCCGCTTCCGTGTTAGGAGGGTTTGTGTCCGAGTGAAAGAAAGACACAAACACTGATTGTTTGTTACTTCGCCAATCCGGAAAACTCCTCTATTAATATTTTGAAGGGAGAGTTCCTTAGCGAGATGAAGAGCATGAAGGTCGGGCAGCTGGTAGGAAGCACAAATCGTTGTGGTGTTGATTGTTTTCCTTAAAATAACTCGTCGCCAAATGTAAAGTAGATATCCTTAAAATGAATCAGGAAATAAATCCAAAGTAGACTGAAGAAGATAAGTCTTGAAGCTTTATTGAAGAGGCAATCAACACATCACTGGAGTGCGTCCTCCCTATCTGAAGTACGAACGGCAACTGTCCACTGACACCGTTCATACTTCAGAATGGAGGTTGGACGCACGGGAATGCATCTTCGAGAGATGCCTATTTAAATAACATCAGATAGCATGCGCGTGTAACCACACCACGCGCATGCAAGTACAAACCACGAGCTCTAAAAGCAACACAAGCTCATTACACATGTAAACACCTATGGAGTATATTACACTCATCCACACCGGTTGTTAAAATTGCTTTTGTGCGCCCAGATCCGCCGCTGCTGCGCATCTTCCACCTCACCCACAGTAGAAGCCACGGATCTGACCCAAAGCACAAGGTACTCTGCCCACCCACCCAGAAAGGCATGCACGTTTGGCTCACCTCGGCCACCCTTCTGCTCAGCTCTCGCCCGCATTCCTGTTCCGGGGGCAGGAGGCGGGAGACCCCCTGTTCGGCTCCGGCACAAGCTCATGGTGGATATAAGAGCATGCTGGTCCGCGCAGCCGGGTGGAGGCTAAAGCCTGCGGGAGAACACAGCCCAACTCCTTCTCCTCCGCGCACCGCTCACACACTCCTCTGGAATCGGTTCACATGCCGCTGCGGGCGGAGACACAAGGTTTCAGCATCTGCAGTGCCCGTGCGCGCTCCCAGCCCTGCCCTGGCTGCCACTCTCAGCACAGCAGCCCGACGGCCATGATGGTTTGGGGGCACATACTGACAGGGCGACACCAGTAGCCATGATGGGAAAGGTATCGATCGCAGGCTTCATTATAAGGGTGGTAGTAGCCATGAGGCGTTGGGCAGATGTGAATACTTCAATAACTAAGGAGTACAGCGTCTTCCGATAATAATAAAAAATAAAAGCGTCGTGAACCGATGAGGTTTAGCTCATTCCGGCCATAAACTTTTGAGCGATAATTCTACTCTACAAGTTTTCATTTGAAAGGTGTATCGTTTAGCAGATGGGGTTTGCACAAATGCTAAGAGTCAACTTTTAAGTTTGAGAGTGGCACAGGCAGTGGGTAGTTGGTTTAATGCTAATAATGGGCAGGTCAGGAATGGATAGGAAACTACGGACCTGGAGCCCACCGTTTTGTGTGTCTGTGGCAAATGGTGATACTGTGTGTGGGGATGGGTAAAAGGGAGAAATAGTAGCTAGAGTATATTGTCTTACTGTGTATGCAGTGCTTTCAGACATAATGCCCCAAATAATTTCAAAAGAAACAAGCACACCACTGCCTTTCTCCGAGGTGAAGCAGAAATGCCTCGGAGAAAGGCAGCAGCGTTTTCGGATTCGGGGGCGTGTTTTCGGATTCGGGGGCGTGTTTAAACACGCCCAGAGAAAGAATCGAAAAAAACACGCCCCCGAATCACAAAAAGACGGGGCTTGTTTGGAGCGACAAACCTCTTCCACCCGGGTTCAAGCCCCTCTTCTCCAAGTCATTAAATCTCGCGAGCGAGACTGCGCAAGCGCAGCCTTCGCTAGCCGAGACCTAAAAAAGCCCATCTCACCTAAAAACCCATACCCAGCCTAAAACCTAAAAAATCCATTACCACCCAAAATCCCATACCCACCCTAAACCCTTAAAATTCCTGTGCCGCCCAAAAACCCATACCCACCCTAAACCCTAAGACAAACCTCACAACCCAAAAACCCATAACCACCGTAAACCCTAAAAATTCCTTCTCACTGAAAAACCCATACCCAACCTAAACCATACAATTTCCCTTGCCCCCCAAAACCCACTCTCACTCTAAACCTTAAATGATTTTGCCACCCAAAAATCCATACCCGCCCTAAACCCTAAAAATCCCCTTGCCACCCAAAAACCAATACCCACCCTAAACCTTAGAAAGTCCCTTGCCACCCAAAAACCCATACGCACCCTAAAACCTAAAAAAAGCCCATCTCCCCTAAAAACCCATTCCGAGCCTAAAACCTAAAAAATCCCTTACCACCCCAAATCCCATACCCACCCTAAACCCAAAAAAACCTTATCATCTAAAAACCTATACTCACTCTAAACCCTAAAAAATACCTTACCACCAAAAACCCATACCTACCCTACACCTCAGAGATTCCATTGCCACCCAAAAACCCATACCCACCCTAAGTCATAACATTTCCCTTGCCCCCCAAAAACCCACACCCACCCTAAAACATAAAAATTCTCTTGCCATCCAATAACCCATCCACACTGTAAAGCATAGAAAACTCCTTCCCGCCAAAAATTCCACACCCATCCTAAATGATAAAAATACCCTTGCCACCCAATGAACCCAAACCCTAAAAAATTCCTTACCACTCAAAAACCCACACAAACACAAAACCCTAAAAGATTAATAACCACCCAAAAAACCCATACCCTCTGTAAACCCTAAAGGTTCCCTTGCCACCCAAAACCTATGCCCACCTTAAACTTTAAGAAATCCCTTACCACCCAAATACCCATACACACCCTAAACCCTAAAAAATCCATTACCACCCAAAACCCTATAGCCACCTAAAAACCCATACTCACCCAAATCACTGAGAATTCCCTTGCCACCCAAAAACCCATACCCACCCTAAACACAAAAAAATCCCTTACGACTCAAAAACCCATACCCACCCGAAACCCTATAAAATTCTCGTGCCATACAAATGCTAAACCCTAATAAAATCATTATTGCCCAAAAACCCATACCCATCTTTAATCCTAAAGGCTCCCTGGCCACCCAAAACCACACTAAAACCTATAAAGTTCTCTATCACCCAAAAACCCATACCCACCCTAAACTCTAAAAATTCACTTGCCAGCCAAAAACCCATATTCAACCTAAGACATAATTTACCACCCAAAAATCCATACCCACCCTAAACCATAAAATTGCCCTTGCCCGACAAAAACCCACACCCATCCAAAACCTTAGAAATTCCATTGCCACCCAAAACCCCATACCCACCGTAATTCCTACAAAATCACTTGCCGTCAAAAATCCCATACCCATCTTAAAAGATAAAAAATCCCTTTCCGCCCATAAAACCCATACCCACCCTAAACCATAAAAAAAAAACTTACCACACAAAATCTTACACCCACCCTAAACCCTAAACCCTAAAAATTCACTTGTCACCCAAAATTCATACCCATCCTAAATCCTAAGAAAAGCTCTTAACACCCAAAAGCCTATACCCACCCTAAATCTAAAAAGTTCAGTTGTCACCCAAAAACCCATACCCACCCTAAACCCTGAAAAACACCTTGCCACCCAAAACCCCATACCCACCGTAAATCCTACAAAATCCCTTACCATCAAACATCCCATACCCATCTTAAAAGATAAAAATTCCCTTTCTGTCCATAAAACCCACAACCAACGTAAACCCTAAAAAATCTGTTACCCCTCAAAGACCTACACCCATCCTATACCCTAAAAATTCAACTGCCACCCAAAAATGAATACCCACCCTAAACCCTAAACTATCCCTAACCATTCAAAAACCCATACTCACCATAAACCCTAAAAATTTCCCTTGCCACTCTAAAACCTATACCCACCCTAAACAATTCCTTGCCACCCAAAACCCCATACAAACACTAAGCCCCAAAAGATTAATTACCACCCATAAACCAATACCTACCCTAAACCCTAAAGGTTCCCTTACCACCCAAAACCCATACCCACCCTAAAACCTAAGGCAAATCTCACAGCCCAAAAAACCATACCCACCCTAAACCATAAAATTTCCCTTGCCCCAAAACACCCACAACGACGCTAAAACTTAAAAATTCTCTTGTCACCCAATAAACCATACACACTATAAACCATACAAAATTCCTTCCCGCCAAAAAACCCACACCCATTCTAAACAATAAAAATACCCTTGCCACCCAAATAACCCATACCCATCCTAAACCCTAAAAAATCCCTTACTACTCAAAAGCCCACACAAACACTAAAACCTAAAAGATGGATTACCACCCAAAAACCCATACCTACAATAAACCCTAAAGTTTCCCTTGCCACCCAAAAACTATGCCCACCGAAACCCTAAATAAAAAATCCCTTACCACCCAAATACCCATACCTCAAAACCCTAAAAATTCTCTTGCCACCCAAAAACCCATACAAATGCTAAAACCTAATACAATCATTAACACCCAAAAACCCATACCCAACCTACACCCCAAAGGTTCTATTTTCACCCAAAATCCCATACCCACCCAAAACCATAAAATTTTCCTAGCCCCACAAAAGCCCACACCCACCCAAAACCTTACAAATTCCCTTGCCACCCAAAAACCCATACTTACCGCAAATCCTACAAAATCCCTTGCCGCTAAAAATCCCACACCCATATTAAATAATAAAAATTCCCTTGCAACCCATAAAACCCATACCCACCCTACACCCTAAAAAAACCCTTACCACACAAAAAACTACACCCACCCTAAAAATTCACTTACCACCCCAAAATCATACCCATCGTAAATCCTAAAAGAGCTCTTACCACCCAAAAGCCTATACCTACCCTAAACCCTAAAACAAATCCATTTCCACCCAAATACCCCTACCCACCCTAAATCGAAAAAGTTCAATTGTCACCCAAAAACCCATACCCGCCCTAGATCCTGAAAAATATCTTGCCACCCAAAAATCCATACCCACCCTGAACCCTAAAAATTCCCTTGCCACCCAAAAACCCATACTCACCCTAAACACTGAAAATTCCCTTGCCTCCCAAAAACCCATACCCACCCTGAAACCTAAAAAAGCACTTATCACCTAAAAACCTATACTCACCCTCAACCCTAAAAAATACCTTGCCAACCAAAAACCCAAACCCACCCTAAACCCTAGAAATTCCCTTGCCACCCCAAACCGTACAAACCCTAAACCCTAAAAAAAGCCGCACCACTTAAAAAAAACCATAAACACCCTAAAACCTCAAATTCCTTACCACCCAAAAAACATACCCACCCTAAACCCTGTAAATTCCCTTGCCACCCAAAAACCCATACCCACCCTAAACCCTAAAAAGCTCCTATCACCTAAACCCTATATTCACACTAAACCCTAAAAAATACCTTACCACCAAAAACCCATACCCAACCTAAACCCTACAAATTCCCTTGCCATCTAAAAACCCATACCCACCCTAAACCCTGGAATTCACGTTGCCACCCAAAAACCCATACGCACCCTAAACCCTAAAAATGCCCTTGCCACCCAAAAAACTCATACCCACCCTAAACCCTAAACCCTAAAAAATCCTTTACAACTCAAAAAACCAATACCACCCTAAACCCTAAAAAATCCCTTACAACTCAAAACCTATACCCACCCTAAACCCTAAAATATCCCTTATCATTCAAATACCCATGCTATGTCTATAACCACACACTATCTCTGTGGGGACCTGGGCATGTCTATAATCAGACACTATCTCTGTGGGGACCTCGACATCTCTATAATCACACACTATCTCTGTGGGGACCTGGGCATGTCTACAATCACACACATTCTCTTTGGCGACCCTGGTAATACTATAATCACACCCCATCTCTGTGGGGACTTGGGCATGTCTGTAATTACACTCAAGCACTGTTTTGGCTTGAGCATCATCAGCTTTGCATTCTCTGTATAGGGCTTTATGAATACTGAAAAGTAGTAAAGTTAGACTTTTGGTCTAAGTTTAAATTTGTGAAACTGAAAAGTAGAAAAGTTAGATTTTTGTCTCTAAGTTTACCTTTGTGAATCGGGCCCTATTTTAATGAAGACTTAAACACAATCATCTTCATGCACTATCTCTGTGGGTACTTAAACATTGCTGTAATAACACAGTATCTTTGTGGGGGCTTGAAAAAAACGATAATAAAACACTATCTTTGTGGGGACTTGAACATCACTATAAAAACATACCATCTCTGTGGGGACTTGAGCATTCCTGTAATTAAACGCAAGCTCTGTTTCGACTTGAAGCACCAGGGGATGCCATGAGGCACAGGGTCAAGACTGATTTGCATATAGCTGGGTCTGAACTGGGTTGGCAAAGTGAGCTAAAGAATTATGATGGATTCAACCCAGATCTGTGACTGGGGTGAGGGTTTGAAATGTTTCAGCGCTCTGTCCATCATCTCCTTGTGTTTTCTTTTTTCGCCCTAACTTGGCAGGTATGCCCAGATGTGGACCCCATGCTCACTTTGCCACTGGATTCAAGCTAGCTTGGCTGATGAGGGGGTGTTACCCCGAAACCGGTCCCGGAATGCATGTTTCCGGTCCAGGGAAGACCTGGCTTGACAGTTCGGGCTGGACTGTCCCATGAGGCACAGGGTCAAGACTGATTTGCATATAGCTGGGTCTGAACTGGGTTGGCGCAGTGAGCTATAGAACAACAATGGATTCAACCCAGATCTGTGACTGGGGGTGAGTGACTGGTGACTGAAAGGTTTCAGCACTCTGTCCATCATCTCCTTGTGTTTGTGTCAACTTGAACATTATCAGCTTCACATTCTCTGTATGGGACTTTGTGAATATTAAAAAGTAGTAAAGTTAGACTTTTGGTCTGAATTTACCTTTGTGAATACTGAAAAGCAGTCAAGTTAAACTTTTTGCCTAAGTTTACCTTTGTGAATTGGGCCTTCTTTTAATGAGGACTTAAACACAATCACCTTCATGCACTATCTCTGTGGGGACTTAAACATCGCTATAATAACACACTCTATTTGTGGGGACTTGAACTACACTGTAATAACACACTATCTTTGTGGGGACTTGAACATCACTATAATAACACACCATCCCTGTGGGGGCTTGTACATTGCTATGATAACACACTATCTCTGTGGGGACTTAAACATCGCTATAATAACATGCCATCTCTGTGGGGACTTGAGCATTCCTATAATTACACACAACCTCTGTGTGGACTTGTACATCATTACCTTCACACTCTTTATAATGGGATTTAAGCTTTGAATGTGCACACTATTTCTATGGAGACTTAAACACAATGATCTTCACCCACTATCTCTGTGGGGACTTGAACATCTATTTTGGTAAAAATGTAAGCAGCTAATCAAGCTCTGGGTTCCAATTGACCATATTCCTTGGTTCTATTTGTTAATTTCTTTGTGTGTTAGTTCCCTCATCTCCTGAGATTTTAAGCACTAATACATAGGTTAAATACAGCTTTAAGTGTCATTCTTTAAGCATGATATGGTATTTTCTGGCACATTAACATAATCTGTGTTAAATGTATACCTCTAGTGTATATGCAGCAATTCCTATATGAATAGATTAAAAAATTGTTTGTGTATATTGTTTATAAAATAAACATTTAGCCATGTGCCTTCGACTATTCAATCACAAATAGTGTTACAGACTAGGTCCCCACAAGGATGGTAGCACGTGTTCAAGTCCCCACAAGGATGGTGTTGTGCGCATGATTAAATAACAATATATTTGCAAATTTGAAGCAGGATC
Organism: Triturus cristatus; assembly: GCF_964204655.1. Taxonomy (NCBI): domain Eukaryota; kingdom Metazoa; phylum Chordata; class Amphibia; order Caudata; family Salamandridae; genus Triturus; species Triturus cristatus. Next base: position 14,899,718 of record NC_140591.1, read on the forward strand.
CTGTATCAGTAATTTTTTCTTAACATTTTTCTGTTATTAGTGTGTTATATAAACATTGGGAAAGGTTAGTCCCCACAAGGCAGGTATTCACACATAGTCCCCACAAGGATGGTAACACGTGTATGTGTGTGTGTGTCTGTGTGTGTGTGTGTCTGTCTGTGTGTGTGTGTGTCTGTCTGTGTGTGTGTCTGTGTGTCTGAGTGTGTGTCTGTCTGTGTGTGTGTGTGTGTCTGTGTGTGTGTGTGTCTGTCTGTGTGTGTGTGTGTCTGTCTGTGTGTGTGTCTGTCTGTCTGTGTGTGTGTCTGTGTGTCTGTGTGTCTGTGTGTCTGTGTGTCTGTGTGTCTGTGTGTCTGTGTGTCTGTGTGTCTGTGTGTCTGTGTGTCTCTGTGTCTCTGTGTCTCTGTGTCTGTGAGTGTGTGTGTGTGAGTGTGTCTGTGAGTGTGTGAGTGTGTCTGTGAGTGTGTGAGTGTGTCTGTGTGTGTGAGTGTGTCTGTGAGTGTGTGAGTGTGTCTGTGAGTGTGTGAGTGTGTCTGTGAGTGTGTGAGTGTGTCTGTGAGTGTGTGAGTGTGTCTGTGAGTGTGTGTCTGTGAGTGTGTCAGTGTACAGGGCCTCTAAGGGTGGCACAATAAGTGCTGCAGACCTTAGGTGCCTTCTCTGGTGGTCACAGGGCTCTGGTACCTAAGATGCCAATTGGGTTTAGGCTTCTTGCAGTTTTTAGGGAAGGAACACAGGCCCTGGGTACCTGATTGGCTGGAGCCCAGGGCACACTCAAAGTACATCAGCAATTCAGCAAAAAGTGGGGGCATACCATGCAAGAAAGATGGCACTTTCTCACAACCTCCGCAAGAAAATTTTATCCAAAAACACCACTTGTTGCAAACGGAGGTGCACAGTCTTCTGCAGAAAGATGCCATAGAAACAGTCCCACAACGAAGACAAGCAATATATTCTTGTTATTTTCTGGTACAGAAAAGAGGCCCTACCAGAGAATATCCACTATCTGGGTGCTTCCCTTGATATCGCAAAGGCAAGCGTGTGTCCTTCGGAGGGGAGGTTATCCTCAATCCTAGAGAAATGTCACAATCCTCTTTGTTCTCAGCATCCCACAGTCAGACAGGTGTCATCGCTGCTGGGGTCAATGGCATCATGCATCTTCATCACATCAAACGCCAGGTTAAACATGCGCCCTCTACAGCAATCTCTGGCGGACCAGTGGATGCGGATATCGGGCCGCTGGGAGAACCGTGTTGCTCTCCCGCAGTCAGCCAAGGATGCCATCATATGGTGGATGAAGCGATCCCATCTACTGAAGGGAGTTCCTTTTCACCAGGACCCTCCTACTCCGACAATCGTCACAGATGTTTCCCACCAAGGCTGGGGGGCTCATTTGGGTCCTCTCCAAGTGCAAGGGCTTTGATCAGAGGCAGAACACATCACATCAACCTTCTAGAGCTGAGAGCCGTACACCTAGCTCTCAAATCACTGTTCCCTTCTCTCTAGTCTCGCTCCCTATTGGTTCAAACAGACAACACCACAACAATGTATTATCTGAACAAACAGGGGGACCAGGTCGAGACCTCTCTCTCTCTGGAGTCTCAGACCATCTGGAAATGTTTTCTCGCAAGAAATTTAACCATTGTGGCGATTCATCTTCCGGGAACTCTCAACATACAAGCAGACACCCTAAGTCGGGACTTCGTCCAAGCCCACGACTGGGTGCTCAACAACAAGGTCATGCAAGACATTTTCCACCAGTGGGGAGTGCCAGACATCGATCTGTTTGCAGACACGGCAAATGCAAAATGCCCCGCCTTCGCATCCAGGTTTCACCAACCAGGTTCTCGGGGGAATGACCTTTTGATAAAATGGTCTTGGACATTACTATACGCCTTTCCACCAATCCTGTTGATTCCTGCAGTGATCAACACATTTTACAGGACCAACACCAGAATGATACTGATAGCCCAGAATGGCCTCTTCATTGGTGGTACCTGGACCTTCTTCAGCTATCAGAGGTCCCACACAAGAGGTTACCATGCCGTCCAGACTTGTCCAAGAACGAAGGGAAGGTGTTTCACCCCAATCTCTCATCCCTACGATTGACGGCATGGCTCCTGAAGTCCCTCTATACGGACACTTAGATTTACCTTCGGAATGTATGAACATACTCCAAGAAGCCAAAAGATTTTCCGCCAGAAAATCGTACGCTATCAAGTGGAAGTGATTTTACCTATGGTGCATGGACAATGGTCATGATCCCGTTGGGGGTCAAGAACAGGTGATCTTACCGCATTTGCTACATTTGGCCAAATCTATTGAAGTTAATCTAGCAGATATCACTGCATACAGAAAGTTCCCTACACAGGTTTCCTTTTTCCAAATGCCTATGGTTAAAGATTTTCTTGATGGGATAATAAAGATTTATCCACCGATCAGATCTCCATCTCCACATTTGGAGCTCAACATATCTCTTGCTAAATTGATGGATGCTCCTTTTGAGCCTATTCACAGAGCGTCTCTGGAGCACTTGTCAAGGAAGGCCACTTTTTTAGTGGCCATCACCTCTTCTCGCAGGGTTAGTGAGATCCAGGCCTTGTGTTGTAAAGAGGCCTATATCGTTTTTCATGCAGAGTGGTGGTAAGAACCCATCCGAATTTCCTACCTAAAGTGGTCCCTAATTTCCATATTAATCAGGCCATCACTCTCTACACATTCTTTCCCAATACCTTAAATCCTCGTGAGAGGTCCCTTCAGTCACTAGACCTCAAGATGGTTCTGAAATTCTATTTAGACAAGACGAAGGCCTTGAGAAAGTCAGACTCCCTATTTTTAAACTATGGTTCCATAAATACTGGTTTTGCAGTTTCCAAAAGGTATATCTCTAGGTGGATAGTGTCTTGTATATCTTTGTCCTACCAACTAGCCAAGAAAACCCTCCCGGGCAAACCTAAGGCTCATTCTACCTGGGGAAAAGCCTCTACCACAGCTCTCCTTAGGAATGTACCTATTGCAGAAATTTGTAAAGCAGCCACATGGTGATCAGTTCATACTTTCACTCGCCATTACTGTTTGGACTCTGACAACACAGGCGGATGCTCAGTTTGGGCAAGCCTTATTACGAAATTTGTTTGGATGATTCAATGTTAAGGTGCTATATTTACTGTTCTTTGTGCTGTTGCTCTTCTGCGAGGAAGTGGGTATGGGCTTGCTACTCTATTCAGTGCTTATGACTATTGATGAGTATCCCCTGGAAGAGAAGGATAAGTTACTTAACTGTAATCCTAGTTCTCTTCCAGGGGTATACTCCTCAAAGTCATAAGCAACCCTCCCGCCTCCCCGGACAAGTATTAACAGTATAATAGCACGTCGTCTGCACCTTATGTCCTGGTTCCTACAAGTTAGTACACCGTAAAAAAGAACAGACCTAACTGTCACCTGTGGTGCATGATGGGAGCAGGGGGCTCCTGCAGGTCTTAAAGGCACGGTAATCAGGTTCTTGGAAGCCTTAAAGGCAAGGTGCCAGTTTTTTTTTTTTTTTTAGAATACTGTGATGTTTTCTTTATCTATGCAGCCTTATGGGCTAATTGCCTGCTATTACTTGTTTCTTTCTCTGAAAATAAAGGGCTGTCCTGGAACACTACTGGAGTGTATGTTCTCTATTACAGTATTTATATGTGGAATTATTTTCATTTTAACGAGAAATCCATGTAATTTTGGCATATTAGCCTATTGGAACTATAATAGGCTGCATGTTTATGTATGTATACATGTATATATGTAGGTTTTGGAAGTACTATGTACTTGTTTGTCTAAACATACACATATATATGTATTTTTATATATGCTCCGGGGTCCCGCATGTGGGCGGGGATTATTCAGTGCTTAGGACTTTGATGAGTATACCCCTGGAAGAGAACTAGGATTACAGGTAAGTAACGTATCCCTTGTGCTTGGGGTATGACCTAAAGTTGGGTAAAGAAAACGCCTTCATGAACTCAAAAGCGATAGGGACTGTGAAGCAAAACTGTATGTCACCAAAAATCGGAACGGTGTCCTGCATCCACTAGAAGTAAAGGTTACTGACTTGTTCCTTCTCGGGTGGTTCCTGTGACAGACCCTTGTTGTGACTGAATTTTTCTGGTAAGTCAAAGTGGCCAAGTCGAACTTGTCCCTGTCCCACCGTTCTCTATCGCCAGAGAAGTTGCATGGGCATCCAGCTGTAACTCTGCCTCACTCCTGAACTTACATTGAGAAGCCATTTCTACAATTGATCTCGATGCCCCCTGAATTTCCTTGGTCATTGGAGATGTTTCACCTTAATGAGGCCTTTAGGGAGGTCATGTAGTTCAGTTTTGGCTCTCTTCTGGTTTCCTCTGCCGTGCCTTTGGGCCCCAAGGATTTATGGTGGCCTCCAGTCTGATTACCCCTGGCAGATCTCTCATTGAAACTTTATGTACCTCGTGAACTGACCTTCGGTTCTGCCTAGACTTTGGTGGTGTTAGAAATGTGTCCTTTGTGTAGGGTCACTATTTTTGACTTTGTGCTAAACCATATGTTTGCTTGCTATTAAGCTCTGTGTACCTTACTCCTGCTAACCAGTGGTAAAGTGATTGTTCTCCTTTCTAAATGATTAAATTGGTATAGTGATTTGCATATTTAACTTGCCTATCCCGAGTATATGCTACCCACAGTGTACCAGGGCTTAGAAGTTAAATGTCACAAATGGGCTACAGCACTCATTGTGCCACACACTTCTCTAACAATCTAAAGAAGACTGCAGGCCTGCAGCATGGCTATGCAGGTATAAACTGCAGATTCGACCTATTAAAATAACCGCTTTTTGGCAGGCCTAACCCTTCCTTTTAAATATTTATACGTCACCCCCTAAGTAGGCCTTATTGATGATAAGAATCGTTGAAAGTCAGGACGGACGTGCTCAGCTGTTGGTGCCTTGAGGATCACAAGTGGCAGTTAACCTGTATGTGACACATGGTCTCTTCTGCAAATGGGGAAAACCTTGGCTCTCTCTGTTTGCTATTGTTAAGAGTGACATTTTAGCTCTTCTACGTGTTTGAGTTTCCATGGCATCTCGCACTCTGACTTTTTCCACCTCAGCTGGAACTCAGGACTATTGTATACCTTTTTGCTGGGACTACTCCTTCCCCGAGTTCTAAAGAAAATCGGGGCCAGTCGGGCCCAAGTCCTCCTAGTGGCTCCGGATTGGGCACAAAGAGTATGTTATCCAGAGCTCATGGGCTTAAGCATCTGTCCTTCGATCAGACTGCTCCTCCTGGCAAACCTCCAATCATAACAGCACACAGGGGTTCTGCAACTGGGCCGCTGCAATCTCCACCTCCATGGTTGGAGATTGAGCGGTGACAGCCGACCTACCTCCGAAGGCTGTTTAGGTCAGCTTGGCAGCCAGATGTTGCTCGGCAAAACTGTATATGCCTATCGTTGGGACAGATTTGTGGCTTGGTGCGGTACCTGTCGGATAGATCACTTTGCTTGGAGGGGGGTCTAAAGTTTTGTTCCTAGCCCTGCAAGGCTTTTCTCTGGACAGTTAAAGGGTACCTTTTGGTCTTTTTACTGATGCTGGAACAGACCTCATTGTCTGAGTCTCCAGTTATGTGTTTAGGATTTGTAAAGCACAGCTTATCACCCGAAGTGTATCCAGGCACTAGAGCAGGTGTGTAGTTAGTCTGGTGGCTTTTAGTTCAAGAGCCAGGTCTTCAGATTCTTGTAGAATTAGAGAAGTGAGGAGGCGGGTCTTATGTGTACAAGGAGGTTCTAAGTTTGAGTGTGAAGTAGGAGAAGACTAGACGACCTGCTTTTGCCGATATGAGGGGTGTGTGCGAGAGAGTGAGGTAGAGCACAGACGTCTGGAGGGATGGTGGAAGTGGAGGCTGCAGTTGATGTAAACCGGTCCTATGTTGTGCAGTGCCTTGTATGAGGAGTTTGCATTGGCAGCATTCTTGTTTCCGCAGCCAGTGGAGTTCTTGAAGTTGAGGTGTGATATGGGTGTGCTGAAGTAGGTCCACAATGAGTCTAGCTGCAGCGTTCTAGATGGTCTGGAGACTGTGGAGGAACTGGTTGGGAATTCCATCATAGTGTGTGAGGCCATAGTCTAGTCTACTGATGACTAGGGCATGAGTGATGGTACGCCTGAAGTTCTGGGGGGTCCATTTCAAGATTTTTCTGAGGATGCATAGTTTGTGGAAGCAGGATGAGCTAAATTCATTCACCTGTGAGTCCATGTCGCGTTTAACTTCTAAGATGATTCCCAGGTTTCTAGCGTGTTTAGTGGGTAATGGTGTTGGACTAAGCTGTGATGGCCACCAGGTGCAATCCCAGGGGGAGTTCTTGCTCCCGAAGATCAGCACTTCTGTTTTGTCCGAGTTGAGTTTCAAACAGTTGTTTTTCATCCAACGCAGATCATGCATTTGGTGAAGTTGGATTTAGTAATGGCGGACTTGTCTGACATGGAGAGGATGAGCTGGGTGTCATCAGCATAGGAGATGATGGAGATGCTGTGAGATCTGATCACGTCGGCAAGTGGTGTCATCGGGTGTCATGATGAATAGGGTGGGGCTGAGAGGTGATCCTTGGGCTCTGAGGTGTATTAAGGGAGTCCGACTTGCTGTGTTCTCCCTTTGAGGAAGAAACATATCCATTTGAAGGCTGGACCTTGGATGCCTTTTGCATATAGTTTTTTAATGAGGCTGGGGTGCGACAAAGTTGAACGCAGCTAAGAAGTCCAGCAATATGAGGGCAGCAGTTTCTCCTCAGTCTAGAAGGGTGCAGCATTTTTTTAGAGGGTTACAAAATGTGTGTTCGAGGCATATGAGCTGCAGATTACACACTGTGCATAGATCGCCATCTGGTGTTTGGCCCGGATGTTTGCACTTGTTTTTGTCTTGGAAAGTCTTTAGAAGTCTACAAAGGCCTTCGGGCCTACCTGGGCCTCATCTCCGGATCATGGAAAGGACGCCATTTAAAAAGTGTCCTCGATGTAGGTCGAAGTTTCCCCACACCGACTTACATGAGGTGTGCAACCTCTGCCTCTCACCGGAGCACGAGGCCAGAGACTGTCCAGCTTGTGCCTCTTTCCGCTCCAAAAAGACCATCCGGGACCGACGAGCTCGAAGGACAATGGCGCGCTCGTCATCTTCGATACCCGACGACATCTTTCAAGAAGGCGTCTATGTTCCGGAGCAGGGTCGAGTCTAAGCCATCATCAGCGCCTCCGAAGCAGATGATTCCGACGTCGAGGACATTACTCCAGCTCAAAGGGCCGTGAGTACAGACGTCCCATGCCCTGCCTTTGATCCCGGTAAAGAAGCCTAGTAAGCCTCTCAGCGACTCGGGCTCGAGTCGCTTAGAGGCTTACTAGGCTTCTCTCGGTTCCGAACATCCGGCACCGAAGAAAAAAGCGTCATCAACGTCATCCACGCCGACCGCTGCTCCCACATCGAAGCACTCTGCGTCGAAGGCTAGCACCAGTTCCTCGGCACCAACAACACCCTCGGAGCCGACAAAAAAAACGCCCGTCCAAAGGCCCCGATACTTCCAAACCGAAGACCTTGGAACCGAAAAAACAGCAACCGGTTCCAACTCATAAAGACACTGCCAAGCCTCAAACCGATAGTCGACGCCCAAAAAACTTACGGCCCTAGGCTTCGAAGGATCTGTCTCCCACAGAACTGTTTTGACCAGATCCTGCCCAAAAGACTCTAATGAAGGACCCCAAAACTGGTCATTTAATGCTCAGCATCAGGAAAAGACCACTGAACATGCCTGTGCCCGCACCACCACCAAAGAAGAGAGACTTTGCTACCTCTCCATTAAGGATTCCTTCTCCTCTTCTTCCTCCTCCTCCACCACACCACTCTCCCACACCATCACCTGATGATGATAACACCTCATATGAGGCAGGGGAAGGTGCGGACGATCAACCCCTTGGGGACCCTACTCCTACTGGCTCCCCTGACCCCTGGGATGATTATAGTGTACCAGATGTCCCTTACACCCCACAAGATGATATTTACCCCTCCAGTCCATCCCCCCCAGAGGACAATATCGGATTCAACCAGCTCCTTCAAAGAGCTGCCCAAGACCACGGGGTAGCCCTACATACAGATCCAGTAGAGGAGGATTTCCTTATGGATACCTTTCATACTACACAAATGTAGGAGAGTGGCATTGACTGCATAGTTGCCCCCAACTTTTTGCTGATGTTTTGACTGTTTCTGACTCTAGCCCGGCTGTGGCCCTGCTATCCAGGACCCCAGCCTATCTGCTTCCTCTCTAAACTGATGTGAGTACCCTAGGTACATCCCAATTGGATACTGAGGACACCTCAGAGACCTACCAGGGGCTGTAGCACTTATTGTGCCATCCCTGGGACAGCCATACAAACTGACACCACCAGACCACTACTGTAGTCTGGTTAAGGTGGTGCTTGCACCCCTTATAGGGATATAGGTATCCTGTATCCCACTTAATACAACACATATATCCTCATAGGTCACCCCTAAGGCAGGCCTTGCTAATCCTACAAGGCAGGGTGCTGAGATATGTGTGAGGGGGAACCCCTACCTGAGTAGGGTCCCTCTGCAACCTTCGTAAAACTATTGCTCGGTTGTTTGTAGTGCAGCCACACCATATACTCTTAACCGCATTATAAGTAATCACGATAGCGTGATAACTTGAGAGTGGCTGCACAGAACCATGTCGTGTTTGGTGTCAAACATGTAGGAATCATACCCCCAATCCAACCATGGGAGTGAGGGCATGATTCCCCCCTGCTAAAGGGGTGATATGGTAAAAGCGGCAGATTTTAGACACCAATTTAAAAGTGCACACATAGTACAAAATGGATGCTACCCGCCACCCACACGACTCTGGCTGCCTGTTGCTGGGCAGAACTCCAGCCACGGCAGCTGAACAATAGGGATCTTGTTGCAGGGAGGTGCTCCCACCTCCCCAGACAGACTATGTGGATTGGAACTGGGTGGGTGCACCATAGGATGTCTTTCAGACTTGCACGTAGGCTTCTCCAGTGCCTACTTCTGTATACACCGGCTCAAACCGGTTCAGGGGCATCCTGTCCCCTGCCCAGGTGGGAAAACGCACAAAGGGGAGAGGGTGTAGCCACTCTTTCCCGCCTGAACTCTCATTGGTGGGCTCTGATCTGGACACTCCCCTAAACTTTGGATAAAGGTGAATACAGGGTCCCCAGAGCCTCAGATTATTCTTGGACTTTACAGACTTGAACTTCGACTTGCTGCTGCACAGCTGAATGAAGAAATCTCCCTTGGGGTAAAGGAGTTACCCCCTGCTTGGCAGGCACCTGAAACACTGCAAGTGACCCGGTTGGATCTTCGCTACTCCTACGGACATCGATGACTCCTACCCTACCCTGAGGTGGGTTTCCAAGCATCCCAGAGGCCAGTGAGTGTGCACAGCAAAGCTCAGCACCGTGGGTGCCGAGATCCCCAATACCCCAGAACACCGGCCACCTCTTGCACAGCACACGAACCCGACGAGTGGGGAAGTTGTGCTTTGGCCCATTATTGAGCCAACCTCTCAGCATCATCTGTGCCAAAGATCGACGCCCTAGCCCGCTCAGGCGACCCGTGTGCGCATCTTTACGCACGCCAAATTGCTGCCTCCCGCGGTCCCTTGTCTCTCGACTGGTGGGTTCTAGCGGAGGTCAATCTTCACTTTAAAGGGCTCCCCTGGTTGCTCCAGGCCTGCTCTACAGTCTCCTCGCTGGAGACCCTGCTCAGACCTCGTGGCTCTGCACCAGTAGCTGTTTTGTGATTCTTGCGTGGGTTGCGGTTGCCAAGGCTTAGTGGATCCAATCCGGACACTAACACCGCAGCGACCCTCATCCTTGGTGGGACAGTCGCCCTCCAGAAGCTGGCCTTCCTTGAAGCCTCCTGGACCCCGTGGCTGACGATCCAAGCTACCCATCTTCCACCTGGAAGCACCCGACATTGAAGGGCTCTTTCTCCTGAGCCCCCTGGTCACTGTGCCGTAACCCAGACTCTGTCCCCTCTGCTTTCAGGTCCTTCTCTTCAAGATCTACATCTTCAATCTTCACGACACCAACAACGCTTCTTGCTAGCAGCATTTCTTCACGTTTTGCCATTGAAAATCAGCCCGCGACCCGACATCGAAAACGACCTATGCACCCGGCTTCCCTGGGGCAGGTAACAGTGGTACCTCGGTACTCTCGTGGGTGTGGGCCCTTCAAAAGCTTAACTCTAAACTCTTGAACTCCTGCTAGAAGTGTTTTTAATCTTGTAAAATTCAACCGCGACATTCTCCATAGGCTTTAATAGAGATCCCGACAGTAGCTTATACCACTGCACGCGTCTCCCGTGGGTCCCCTTCCTCACTACCTTGGGTGGTTTCACAAGGGGCCAGCGACCCTAAATGCCCTAGGCATTGTCTGTAGAATTGTCGTGGTTCTTATACCACTTTTTTGATATATGGTTTGGTCCCCCCCTGGGGCCCTATGATTCCAGTGCTATTTATTGTAACTATCAATGCTTGTTTGAATTGTATCTTTACCTCCAGCCTCATAAAGAGACTAGTGGGATTATTCTTAGAATAAATACATATATTTTATATATATATACCTGTGTGGACTACTCTTTCATTTGGTTATTCAAGAGGTTATCTATGGTAAAGCAATAAGCTTAACACTTAACACTTAGCCTGAAGGCTGCTCTCCACAGCTACCATTAGGGACGCTTTCTTTAAAGGTTGTCTTTTAACCTATCACCATAAGAGTCGAATTGGACTGGTGCAAGGTGTCCCCCCATGACTTCCCTCCACTTCCCCTCGACTATTCCACTCCAGTCGGGGGAAGACTTCACCATTTTCTCCCTGCCTGGATAAACATCACTTCAGACAGGTGGGTCAACGAAATCACTCAATCAGGCTACTGTCTCGAACTGACATCTCCCCCCCCCCCCCCCATACATACCACCCAAACACCGTCCAATGTCACAAGAACATCTGTTACTGTTAAAACAGGAGGTACTCCCTCCTACAAAAAAGTGCAATAGAAACAGTTCCCTTGCACCAACACAAGGGAGTCTACTCCCTGTATTTTCTCATACCAAAAAAGGACGGATCTCTAAGGCCTATTTTAGACCTCAGACCCCTAAACCTATACATACATTTCCACATGGTCACACTTCAGCAGGTCCTTCCTCTGCTTTCCCAGGGCGACTTCCTTGCTACTCTAGACCTCAAGGACGCACATTTCCACATTCCCATCGCTCACAGAAAATATCTGAAATTCGTGGTGGGCGGTAAGCACGATCAATTCAAGGTACTCCCATTCGGAGTCACCACAGCACCAAGATTGTTCACCAAGTGCCTAGCAGTAGTGGCAGCATATCTAAGAATACAACACATACATGTCTTCCCATATCTAGACTACTGGCTTATAAAAGCCAAATAATACTATCGGTGTGTACAACACACTCACGCCACTATTCAACAACTTCACAACCTGGGGTTCACAATAAATCACCCCAAGTCCCAGCTGCAACTGTCCCACATACAACAATATCTCGGTGCCACAATAGACACCTCAAAAGCGCTTGTCTATCCCACTCCAGCCAGGATAGCGAGCATCCAAGCTCTTCTCACCAAATTCCAACCGCAACACTCTCTTCCAGCTCGAGTGTTCATGCAACTCATAGGGATGATGGCCTCTTGCATATTCATAGTGCCTCATGCAAGACTCCAGATGCGTCCTCTCCAAGAGTGCTTAGCACGCCAATGGAACCAGGCTCAAGGTCAGCTAACAGATCCTGTGTTGGTAGACGGTCGTACCCATCGCTCTCTGCAGTGGTGGAACACCAAGAACCTTTCCAAAGGGCGACCGTTCCTCGAGCCAGTTCCTCAAATAGTCATGACAGCGGACGCATCGCTCTCCGGCTGGGGAGCTCATCTACTACATCACACCATGCAGGGCAGGTGGACACCTCAACAAAAGTTACTCCACATCAACCACTTTGAGTTACTAGCCATATTCCTAGCCTTAGCATTTCAAAAACAAATATCGGGTAAGACTGTCTTAGTCCGTACAGACAACATGACAGCCATGTATTATATCCAAAAACAAGGGGGGACACACACTCTGCAACTCTCTCGCCTCGCACAGAGCTTATGGAGGTGGGCTATACCTCAGAACATCTTTCGCCTAGCCCAACATGTCCCAGGAGTCCAAAACACAATGGCCGATCTCTTGAGCCGTCAAACAGAACAGATCCACGAGTGGGAACTTCATCCACAAGTTCTTCAACCGTTTTTTTCACAGTTGAGGACAACCACAGATAGACCTCTTTGCCACCCAAGAAAACGCAAAATGCCCAAACTTCGCCGCCAGATATCCTCACCTATTGTCCAAAGGTAATGCGATATGGATGAACTGGTCAGGCAGATTTGCGTACGCTTTTCCGCCTCTCCCACTCATTCCACTAGTGGTGCGCAAACTACAGCAACACTCATTAACGCTGATCCTAGTTGCTCCAACTTGGGCCAGACAGCCATGGTACACCACACTGCTGGAACTCTCAGTAGTTCCGCACCAAAAACCACACCTCTCTCCACGCCTCTTAACCCAGAACCATGGAGAGATCCAACAACCAGACCCAGCTCAGCTCAACCTAGCGATCTGGCTCCTGAAATCCTAGAATTTGGTTACCTTAACCTTCCTCCTGACTGTATGAACGTCGTCAAAGAAGCTAGACGGCCTACCACTAGAGCATGCTATGCAGCCAAGTGAAAGAGATTCGTAGTATACCGCCGTAACAACGACACTAATCCCCTACATGTGTCTATCCAACACATCATAGGCTACTTACTACACCTCCAAAGATGCAACCTGGCCTATACCTCTATCAGATTGCATCTTGCTGCCATAGCAGCATATCTGCAAAATAGACAGCATCTCACTTTTTAGAGTACCTGCCATAGAGGCCTTTATGGAAGGACTCAAAAGAATAATTCCCCCCAGACTACCACCTTCCCCTGTGTGAAATTTAAACATCGTTCTCACAAGACTAATGGGGCCCCCATTTGAACCTCTACATAAATGTGAGCTACAATTCTTAACATGGAAAACTGCTTTCCTCGTAGCCATTACTTCTCTAAGAAGAGTTAGTGAACTACAAGCACTAACCATTCAAAAACCCTTTCTCCAGATGCATCTTAATAAAGTTGTTCTCCGGACTAATCCTAAATTCCTCCCTAAAGTCATTTCTCCCTTCCACCTCAATCAATCTGTAGAGCTGCCTGTATTCTTCTCGCAGCCACAAACCGTTGCAGAAAGAGCTCTTCACACTTTAGATGTCAAAAGAGCACTACTATACTACATAGAGAGAACAAAACCCTTTCGTAAAACTAAACAATCATTCGTGTCTTTCTCACCACCATACAAAGGCAACCCCATATCAAAATCTGGGATAGCTAGGTGGATCATCAAATGCATACAGATTTGTTACCATAAAGCAAAACGTACATTATCTGTTCCTCCTAAAGTCCACTCTACACGAAAGATAGGGGCTTCAATGGCATTTTTAGGAAACATTCCTATAGATGATATATGCAAAGCAGCTACATGGTCTACACCACACACATTCACTCAACACTACTGTGTTGATGTGCAAACTAAACAACAGGCTAGTGTGGGCAAGGCTGTACTCAAAACATTATTTCAAACTACTGCAACAGATACTGGTGGTCGCCGCTAGGAGTGGATACTGCTTTACAATCTATGCACAGTGTGTAATCTGCAGCTCATATGCCTCGAACGGAATCTGCTACTTACCAGTATGCATCTGTTCTTGGCATGTAGAGCTGCAGATCTACACACGCCCACCCACCTCCCCGGCTACCTTTATCTGTTCCAGTTTATCTTACTTAGATAGACCACACATGGGCTTCTTTCCTGTTTCTTACTAAGCTCCATCATTTCCCTGCTGGCAAAAAACAATCTGAGGATGGAGCCGAAGCCCATGCGCACTATGATCCAAAGGAGGAGTCACATACCTCGTGACTTCCAAAGACTTTCCAAGACAAAAACAAGTGCAAACATCCGGGCCCAACACCAGATGGCGATCTATGCACAGTGTGTAGATCTGCAGCTCTACATGCCGAGAACAGATGCATACTGGTAAGTAGCATATTCATTCTTCCCTCTCCTTGTCATGCCACACTGGGACCTTAACTTGGTCCTCATATTTCTGAAATGCACTACTTATGAACCGCTTCATAGCTGTCCCTTACGGCTTGTCACCCTCAAGACCGTGTTCCTTGTCATAACATTGGTGTGACGTGCGAGTGAGTTATGGGTTTTCTGTGTCAGCCCACCGTACACCTTCTTCCCAGGCAAGCTGATTTTGTGGACAAGGGCATCCTTTTCCCTTAAAGTTGTGACACTGTTTCATGTCGATCTAAACATCATCTTCCTGGCATTCTATTCTCCATCACACCCCTCTAAGGAGAAGGAGAGACTCCACTACTTGACTCCGGGAGAGCTCCAAGCTTTTCTATTGATCGTACCAAAGAACACAAAGTTGATTACCAGCCCTTTGTGGGGCTCTCTGGTGCGAAAAAAAAGGCAAGGCTGTGCAGCAGAGAACCATCTCCCCCTGGATCGTGCTTTGCATTAAGATCTCCTATGCACTGACTAAAAGCAGCCTCTGGATAGATTGCCTGCTCATTCTACCATGGTCAAAGCCGCCAGCACTGCGTTAGAATGCAGAGTTCCTGTCCTAGACATTTGCCGGGCGGCTACGTGGGCAACCCTGCATGCATTCACAAAACACTATTATTTGGATAGTCCAGTTCACCAAGAAGTACATTTTGCCTGCTTGGTTCTGCAGGTCTTTGAGGTTTGAGTCCATTCATTGACCCACCTCTGAATAGGTACTGCTTTGGTATGTACTCAAGTCAAATAAGCTTTATTCGAAATCACATAGTGAGTCATAAAAGCTACAAAAATATACAATATTGAGTTAAAAATCAATTAAAAAGGTAGTTAAAACACATAGAATAGAAACGGACGGAAGCATCCCTTGCTGGTCAGTAAAATTTCTAAATCTGCTTCCTATATCTTATTATAGCCAAGAAAAACCGTGACATCACAGCGCATATATACAAACTAGGAAGCAATTGTAGATAAATGAAAGCTGGTCGACATTCTTCAAAACCTAGTTGTTTTAACAAAGGCTTAATAAAATGTTTTGTCAAGTATGAATAAAATTTACAAAAATGGAGAATGTGGATGGTAATCTGCATAGAATCATTGTCACATGGGCATTTCACAGGCTCGTGCAATCAGGTGTTAATGGTGGGAAAGCTGGTTAGATGATGGAAAATGTCCAGCCGGAACCTGGTAAGCACAAATCTGTGGCGCGAATTGTACACATTAGCTAGGTAGGGTTGCATGTCATAACTAATCAAGATCAGCTGGTTCCTCAAAACAGAGGGTTTCATTATCTCTGTGGATAGCCTCAATTCCTCAAGTGTCGATAGACATTTCAATTTAAAAGCCCTTCCTTTGGATACTAATCAAGAGCTCAGGATGGACAAAAAACTCAGGATGACCAATGTCGGCAAAGAAGTCACAGACAACTATGAGCCAGGGATTTTAAAGGCAGACTAAGAGCTAAAACCGTCCTCTATGATGGAGCAGTTGAGCACTGTGTATTCAGAGGACCAAATCTTATGCCAGAGCAAGACTGGCTGGATCTTGATTACGTCTGCTAAATAAGGAACCCCCAATTCAGAGTGTCATAGCCATACGTGGCAATTGGTCTACATTTGCCCTTGTAGATGGTCATCATTTCCCTTGGATGTTTGATATTCAGCTTCCTAGCGAAGTTCAGTAGGGCCATGGTGTTTTTGACAAATTGGAGCCTCCTTGACTTGATTGCACTGGTCCAGTTCCCATCTTTATTAAATAAAATGCCTAAGTATGAAAATGTAGGCGTAAACAAAATCTTAGTACCCTCGATAAAAATGTCATGGCTCTGTTCCCATGTTTCATTACAAAGGTTTTACTGATGTTTATTTTTAAACCATGCTTCTGTATAAGCTTGGCAAATTCATTGACTAAACACTATAGGCCAGGGGGGGTACGAGCCATCAGTACAGCGTCGTCTGCCTATATAAGTGCCGGAATCGGACGTACCCAACTTGGGGTAAATCTGTGCACTTACTGGCAAGGGTACTGCCTGCGCTATTAAGGTAGAGGTTAAACGAGAATGGAGCGAGTACGCACCCTTGGCGGACTTCTCTTTCTATATTAAACGGCTGGGTGCATTCGCCATTTAGGTGGTATCCTATTCTGCCCTGTCCTGATGCATACAGATCTATAAGAAAGTTCACAATTGAATGATCTACGCCCATGCTGACCATAATTGACCATAGTTAGTCATGCAACACGAAGTCAAAAGCAAAGGATAAGTCTACGAATGCTAAAAACAGACTACCTCCTTTAATATGCACATATTTCTCTATGAGTAAGTTCAGGTTAATAGCCTGCTCTGTGATCCCCACACCTGGTCGGAACCCATGGTGCAAATCAGAGATAATGCTGTTAGTTTGCCCAGTCCTGTAATCTGCCAAGAAGGATTCTTCCGGCCACCTTAACCAAAGAGTCCAGCAAAGAGATAGGTCTATATTGTGCTGGACTATTGCGATCTTCCTTCTCGAGTATAGGAACTATAAGGGACTCAGGCCATGTGCTTAAGAAACCTTCACTCCAGCAGGCTCGGAAGAGCAGAGTTGAACAAGGGCCCCAGAGGTCAATATTAGATTTAAACAAATCAATGGGGATCCCATCAGGGCCTGGCGCTTTGCCACCTTTACTCACCTTCAAAGCCAGGACTACCTCATCTAAATAAGTTAGTGAAGATCTGGTCAGGCGGGGATGCAATAGTGGCGATGACACTCATAGGAACTGTGAAAGGAAGGGCAGTAACAGTGGGCTCCTGAATTGAATAGAGATTAGTAAAATGGGTTAGCCATTCAGCCTCTTTGAGTTAAAAAAAAAAAAAGGGGGGTGGGGAGGGGGGGGGGGGGGGGGAGTTCATAAAGCGCCAGAAAGTGATGTTATCATTCATCAGACTAGCCTCAAGTATTTGATTCCAGGACTCCTCCTTCAGACTTTTTTTGCGGTGATTGATGGCGAGCTTATATGCATATCTGCATTCCTGAACTTCATGGGTGCACCTGGGTTGTTTACCAAGAGCTGACTTTAAACTTCTTAGGGCCTTAGTACAGGCTGGATCAAACCAACTGTGATGCCCTGACTCAGCTTTCTTCCGGTTGAAGGTAAGCCCTCCTCTAATACCTAGAGAGGGACACCTTCCTGCACATAAACAATCATTGGCGTTTTGCTCTTTCCACGTGTGTTGCACCAACGCAGCACAAATGGAAACAGCAAAAACTAGGAGAAATTAAACATTTCTCTTAGTTTCGCCAGGGTAAGACCAGGTTTTCCCTGGTCTTAATTTTGGTGCTGCCCCATATTTACTCCACCCTTGTAAATATGGGGCAAAGTCAAAATCATTGGATATTGCGGTGGAATGCCCACAGCAACACCCATTGGGCTCCCCTTTCACGCTGAGTATAGAGTGAAAGGGTGCCTTATTTACAAGGCAGCGTTAAGCCATGTTAAGTGGCTTAACGCTGCTTTGTAATTAAGACGAAGCCCATATTGCACTACCACAACGTCGGGAAAAGTGACGTTGTGGTGGTGATAGGGGCTTGTAAATATGCCCCATAGTTCTCTTGTCTGGGGTGGTCGCAATTACAACACTAATATTAGTAGCTCAGGATGATTTTCTCTGAACATAAGTAGCTCTTAAAGCAGAAAAGGTTGGAGGCCCCTGGAATAGAGGTTCCACGTCGTATACCCTCACTTGGATTAGTAGGGACCTTCAGTCAATCCACATCATTAAGGGTAGATAAGACAGTCAAACCTGTTGTAAGTTACAACAGGAGGTAAGGAAATAGTAGGCTGCACCCGGTAGGGATGGGCTCGCTAATAAAAAGTTTGATACGGGTTGGGAGGCTGATAGAAAAAGCTAAGGGGTAAAACTACAATTTATTTTGCGATAAGTGGTAGGGAGCTGGCTCTCTCTAATATGGTTTCGACTAGGTTGGGAGATGTGAATTGAAAGCACCACGCAATCTCCCTCCACAAATTTGCTCCCCGGCCCAACCCATTTGATTCTTCTGATCATTTTGACATCTGCCAAATCCCCACCCTCGCATTTAGCCAATTTAGGGATTTGTTCCTGAGAGAAACCCAGAATTCGTGAATAGAGGTAGAAACGGGGGGGGCGTAAGCTAGGATTACCACGTAAGGGTTTGGCTGCAGGAGTAAGCTCCAGGCGCTCAAATTTAGTGAGCGGAAAAGAGCGTGCTAAGTCAGTCATAGCATTATTAACTGGAAGTGAGTTGAAATGAGTATCACGTGTCGTAAGAGAATGGTTCATTAGTCCCTGATGGATACTGTCAGGGTAAGGTGTCCTTTAATGGAGGGTGACAGCCAGATAGCACGTGACCCTTCCCTAGCAGGTCTAGATGAGCAACGACATTGCTTTCGATGGCTTTGAGTCGCTTAGTAAGAGCACTGAATAAGAGCCGAACCATCTCCGTAAGAGCCTGTACCCAGGCTACCAGAGGTGAATGATCCTCAGATGATGTGGACAGATGATTAACTGGAGCTTTGGCGTGCTTCTTAGTTAAAGATCGATTCTTGTGAGTGCTTTTCTTAAGACCCCCCCCCCCCCCCTACAGGGAGCTGTAGTGATCTGAGTCAGGATGGTGGACGGTGTTTTAAGGCGTTTTCTCGAGGTTTGGGTAACTGACAAGCATTAGGGGGGAGATTTGGCAACTCTCGCGTCCAGATCCCTACTATCTTGCTGCCTTCTGCTAGTTGGACTACCGTGATTAAAATTGAGGTTTAGTCCTGCTGTAGTTGGAATCAAGCCAGAGTTATCATTAGTACAATTGGTTATAGGCTCCTCAATACTTATTATCCGTTTTTCAGTCACCCCATGGCACCAGTAATGTAATTGAAAATAGAAGAAGCTCGAGTCGAATTGGGCGATTTAGTGGCCATCCCGTCCGGGTGTTACCTTTTTACCATGGTCAAAACCTTTTAATAGTCAAACCTTAGATCAGCATGAGCTTTCACAATCGAGTGAAGAGAGAGTTAGAATAAAGGTCAGGTGGCAAGTCGCACCAGTTGCCGATAAAAAGGCTACAAGAGTCCGTGTTGCCAGATGGCGGAAACTTTAACAGTCAATCAATTTCTGCAGCCAGTTCCATATGATAAAAAATAAATACGCACGATTTGAAGGTTCTAGAGATCCTACTCGGTGAGCCAAGGTGGGTGGCCCTGCCTTGCCTCCTCTTGTCGCTGACAGGCGCAGGACGAGCCCCAGCATGGGCAAGTAGCGCAAAGGTTGGAAACAGCTGGGCTCTGCAGCAGGGACCGCCTCATGGGGCCCTGGGCTTCTGGTATGTGAGGTCCTCAGCGAAATGATCAATGTATGTACTCAGAAGGTGAGGAATCTTCAGGTTCGAGGCATGTGGGCTGCTGAATTCATATCTGTGCATAGATCGCCGCCTAGTGTTGGGTCCGGATGTTTGCACGTTGTTGTCCTGGAAGAGTCTTCGAAGTATCTCGAGATAGGTGACTCCTCCCCTGGACCACAGTGCGCATGGGCATCCTCTCCATCCTTAGATTGTTTTTTTCCGCCATTGGGTTCGGATGTGCTTATCTTAGCTCAAGTTAGGAAAATTCAGTTTAAGGCCAAAAGGCCTTTAGTTTTCGTCGGTACTGTTCCCGTTCGGTATCGACTGCTTTCTTGATTAGTTTAGAAACTTCTTCCAGCCTTTCGGATCCGTTTGATCCGAACATCGAACTTACATCGACGATGGAATCGAGGACCCCATTCAAACGGTGTCCTTTATGCCACGCCAAATACCCACACATCGACGTCCACCCGGTATGCAACAAATGTCTCTCACCGGATCACGATGAATCGAAATGTATGGCCTGTGCCCGATTCCGATCGAAGAAGACTCTTCGGAATCGACGGGCAGCGAGATTAGAAGCGCAGCAATCGGCGCCTGCCCCGGCCAACATCTTCAGCACCGAGAACGAGGACGTAGAGAGCGTGGAAGCAGTAAACTCCAGCCTCGCTTCCGAACACGATTCCCGATCGGAAGACGACGAAGTGCTTTTTCACAGGGAAGAAGTCGTTGACGAGGTAGGAGACTACGATGAGGCCTTTGGGGCCGAAGAAGATAGCTCTAGCGAAGAGCCAGGCCCACCCGTCGATACGGAGGCCGTCAAAGTGCGTCATTCTACGGCTCAGGTCGAGGGATCGCCTCCGGGCCTTACCCGAGATCAATCCCGAAGTTCTTCGGCCCCGCCTTCGGGCCCGGCCTCGAACATCCCGCACAAGCCATTATTACCAAAGACGACTGGATTCCCTTCAACGAAACCGAAACAAATCGTCGTACCAGTTCCACCGAAACCAAAAGTGAAACTGGCCGTGATCGGCTCGAAGACCTCCACTCCTTCGACGCCAGCAAAGGCCGTCAGCTCCGAACGCACTAAGAGGGATTTCGGCGCCGAACTCGCTGCAGCGGATATCGGTACCGACCCAAAAAAGAAGGCCCTCGGTCCCACAAAAGCGCCTCGGCCCCTGGCACCAAAGCAGTCGGCCCCGACCACCAAAGTCAAAATGGCCGCTCCATCTGAGTCCACGTCGAAGACGGCGGCACACGCCAAGTCGTCGACTCCAACGACCGTTGATACCTGTCTTCGGATCGATGACCCCGTGGCTCCAAAGCAGTCGACGCCTACCTCCACGGTACCGACCGGCACCAAAGAACCTTCGGCGTTCTCAGTGCGACAAGTCGCGGCGTCGTTGCAACGCATCAGGGAACGGGCAGTCCTCCGATCCACGTCGGGCCCCGACACAAACAAGGCTCCAAAAGCACCCTCGGCGCCAACCAACATCACTTTTGGTTTGCCGCCATCCACGGCTCCGAAGATGTTCGAGATCCGAACACGTGTCCGCCAGACACAGTCCCCGTCTACTGGACACACACATTCTGAGCCTTCACAGCCGCAATTCATAGACGCCAACACTGGTAGACTGATGCTCCGCAAGCGGAAGATCATGCCAGAGAAGGGCTTGGACTCCTACAGAATACCTCTGAAGCACAAATTGCCAGCAGAGTCGGAACCAGTTCTGTATAAACGCTTGCAAACCTCCTATCAGGATCCCCAGTCCTTTTCTCCTACGCCTTCCGAAACGGACGCAGTGGAGGACTACATTGGCGATGATACCACCTACCCTGGGGATGTCGATCCGGATGAGCAGCAGGACCCAGATCAGGCATGGGATGACCCTACAGACCAGGGTACCGCGCCAGATACCCAGGACACGCAGCTTTACAGCGCAAAAACATCTCCCACAGAGGACACTGCTGCCTTCAATGCCCTCATAGAACGTGCTGCCGCCAATCATGGAGTACAACTCCACTCTGACACTGTTGAGGAAGACTTCTTAGTGGACACTTTCGCCTCCTCCGAGAGAACTGTCAAAACTCTGCCCATGTTGAAAGGAGTTCTCAAACCTGCAAAGGACATTTTCAAAGAAACGACCAGGGCACAAGTGCTCAACCCCAGGATTGAAAAAAAGTGCAAGCCTGCGCCCGGAGATCCTATGTACATTAGAGGTCAGTTACCTCTGGACTCCATGGTAGTTGCTAACGCTCGCAAACGAGCCCATTCGCAAACAGGTGATGCTCCTCCCCCAGACGAGGAGTCCAAGGTGCTGGAGACCTCAGGCAAAAGAATTGCAGCTCAAGCAGCAAACATCTGGCGCATTGCCAATACACAAGCCCTCCTGGCCCGCTATGATCGTTCACACTACGACACGCTAGAATCGCTACTCCAGCATATGCCAGATGAATACAAAGAGGCAGCGGAGCTCCTCATCAGAGAGGGACAACTCCTTACCAACGCATTCATTAAGTGGGCACTGGATGCTGCCGACACAGCAGCAAGGGCAATTAACACCAGCGTCATGTTACGACGACACGCTTGGTTGAGAATCTCGGGATTCAAACCAGAGATTCAAAACAACATCCTGAATCAGCCAGTCAACCCGACTACTTATTCGGCCCCGAGGTTGACACTACCATAGAAAAAATAAAAAAAGACACTGCGAAGTCAATGGGGGCTCTGCAGACGCAGCAATTTCGTAGTGGCTCCTTTCGTCGCCCCGGGAATAGAGGGGAAGCTAGAGGCCAGGGGTCACAGCAGCAATACACTAAAGGGAGCACACAGAGTACCTACGATAAAACCAACAGAGGTGGATATCGTGGCTCCAGCACCAAGGGCAGGGGACGTGGTTACGGCAACACCAGGTCCTCCCCAAAAAACAAACAGTGACCTCCTCTCCCTTCCCCCCGACCACTTAACACCTGTCGGGGGGAGCCTCCAGCGGTTCCTGTCCACGTGGAAAACCATCACCACAGACAGGTGGGTCAGGGACATTATCCAACACGGTTACTGTCTCGAATTAACCTCCACTCCTCCCAACATACCCCCAAAGCACCGTCCTATGTCCGTAGAGCACTTAGCATTATTGCAGCAGGAAGTGCTAAGTATGCTGCAAAAAGGCGCAATAGAGGTCGTACCCGTCAACCAACAGGGGTGTACTCTCTGTACTTCTTAATCCCAAAAAAGGACGGGTCACTCAGACCTATACTAGACCTGAGACCCCTCAACCACTACATTCTCTCAGAGCATTTCCATATGCTCACCCTACAGCAGGTTCTCCCGCTGCTCAGCCAGGGAGACTTCCTAGCCACACTAGACCTCAAAGATGCGTACTTCCACATACCCATACACCCATCACACAGGAAATATCTCAGGTTCACTATTCAGGGACAGCACTATCAATTCAAAGTCCTCCCCTTCGGTGTGACAACAGCACCCAGAGTTTTCACCAAGTGCCTAGCTACAGTGGCTGCACATCTACGGAGACGACACATTCACGTCTACCCTTACCTGGACGACTGGCTTGTTCAAGCAAAGTCAGCCCAGCAATGCGCCAGCCACATGTCCCTCACCATTCACCTTCTTCACAGTCTGGGATTCTCACTAAATTACCCAAAATCACATCTCCAACCCGCACACGTACGACAGTACCTGGGCGCCACCATAAACACTCTGGCAGCCACAGCTCAGCCAAATTTAGTGAGGATCAACAGCATGCAACTGCTGATCTCCAAGTTCAAACCCCAACACTCCCTTCCCGCGCGAGTGTTCATGCAGTTGATAGGCATGATGGCCTCCTGCATTTTTATAGTCCCGCACGCGAGACTACATATGCGCCCGCTTCAGGAGTGCTTGGCACATCAATGGAATCAGGCTCACGGGCACTTAAAAGACCTAGTGTTGGTGAGCGGTCGGGCGTACAACTCTCTGCATTGGTGGAATCCACAAAACCTTTGCAAGGGCCGACCGTTCCAAGAGCCTGTTCCACAAATAATACTGACGGCGGACGCCTCTCTCCAAGGATGGGGAGCTCATGTACTCAATTACACAGTGCAGGGACTATGGACGACACAACAAAAGAAGATGCACATCAACATTCTAGAACTGATGGCAATCTTCCTAGCCATGAAGGCATTCAAAGTACACTTGTGCAACAAAGTCGTGTTGATCCGGACGGACAACATGACTGCCATGTACTACATACAGAAGCAGGGAGGAACACACTCTCCACAGTTGTCTCATCTTGCTCAGAGCATGTGGAAGTGGGCCATTCAGAGGAACATATTCCTCATGGCGGAACACCTCCCCGGCAAGGACAACCAGATGACGGATCTGCTCAGCAGACACAGCCACCAGATGCACGAGTGGGAACTACATCCGTCCGTTCTCCAACCGTACTTCCAACAGTGGGGTCATCCAGAGATAGACCTATTCGCCACAAACGAAAACGCAAAATGCCAAAGCTTTGCCGCCAGGTTCCCACATCCACAGTCGCAGGGCAATGCGATATGGATGAACTGGTCTGGCAGATTTGCGTACGCTTTTCCCCCAGCGCCGTTAATACCGCTGGTGGCACGCAAACTGCGACAGCACTCACTGACACTCATCCTAGTTGCTCCCACATGGGCGCGCCAACCATGGTACGCCACCTTTCTAGAACTTTCCGTGGTGCCGCATCAAAGGCTGCGGATCAAACCCGCACTTTTAACGCAGAACCATGGCGAAATTCAGCACCCAGATCCGCAACAGCTGAACCTGGCAATCTGGCTCCTGAAGTCTTAGAGTTTGGCTACCTAAACCTGCCACCTGACTGTATGGAAATCATCAAGGAGGCCAGGAGACCCACTACCAGAGCTTGCTATGCGGCTAAATGGAAAAGGTTTGTCATTTACTGCAACAACAATGACATTAACCCGCTAGACGCATCCATTCAAAACATAATCTGTTACCTCTTACATCTATACCGTTGTAATCTGGCATACACCTCAATACGTATCCATTTAACCGCAATAGCAGCCTATCTCCAAAACAGGCAGCACCTCTCTTTATACAGAGTGCCTGCCATCAAAGCCTTCTTAGAGGGACTTAAACGAGTAATTCCCCCAAAACACCCACCAGCACCGGTGTGGAGCCTCAACTTGGTCCTCACCAGACTGATGGGTCCACCCTTCGAACCTCTCCACTCATGTGAGATTCAATTCCTCACCTGGAAAGTAGCTTTCCTAGTAGCGATCACTTCGTTAAGAAGAGTTAGTGAACTCCAGGCACTAACCATTCAAGAGCCATTCATACAGGTTCACGCAAACAGGGTCGTACTACGTATCAACCCCAAATTCATGCCTAAAGTAATATCGCAGTTCCACATGAATCAAACTATTGAACTGCCTGTTTTCTTTCAAAATCCACAAAATGTCGCTGAGAGAATGCTCCATACACTAGATGTAAAGAGGGCCCTCATGTACTATATACACAGAACTAAGAACTTTAGGAAGACAAAACAACTTTTCGTTGCCTTTTCTCCACAACACAAGGGCAACGCCATTTCCAAAGCAGGTATAGCCAGATGGATCGTTAAATGTATTCAAATTTGCTATCAAAAAGCTAAACGCACATTAACGATTCCCCCACGAGCCCACTCAACACGAAAGTTAGGGGCGTCCATGGCTTTCCTGGGAAACATTCCTTTACAGGAAATATGTAGAGCAGCCACATGGTCCACTATACATACATTTACCAAACACTACTGTGTAGATGTACACTCAAAACAGCAGGCAGCTGTAGGACAGGCTGTTCTCAAAACTCTTTTTCAGACTGCTGCAGCTGGCACTGGTAGCCGCCGCTAATAGGAGGTACTGCTATGTATTCTATGCACAGATATGAATTCAGCAGCCCACATGCCTCGAACTGAATATGCTACTTACCAGTATGCATCTGTTCTTGGCATGTAGGGCTGCTGACATTCATATCGCCCACCCTCCTCCCCGGCGCCTGTAGCCGCTGCAGCTTTCAGAATTACTGTATAGCATGGTCATCACTTACTGTATCTACTCCATCACTGCCACAATGGCGAAAAACAATCTAAGGATGGAGAGGATGCCCATGCGCACTGTGGTCCAGGGGAGGAGTCACCTATCTCGTGATACTTCGAAGACTCTTCCAGGACAACAACGTGCAAACATCCGGACCCAACACTAGGCGGCGATCTATGCACAGATATGAATGTCAGCAGCCCTACATGCCAAGAACAGATGCATACTGGTAAGTAGCATATTCATTATAAGTCTCTATCAGAAGAAAAAGTTACTTACCTTTGGTAGCACTCTTTCTTATAGAGACTCTAGCTGCAGATATTTCACCAATCCTTCCATTTCCCCGCTCTATGATTGGACTCTAACCATTAACAAGATCCCAAGTCTAGGAATCTGCACACTGGTCACAACCAATTTGCTTTTGGGGCTCTACAGCTGGTGGCACAGACAGTCTTGAAAGCAACTGACTACACACAGGTATGGCGCCGATATAGGCCTGGATTTCTTTTCCAGAGCATAACAGCATTGATGTGGAACAGCACGTGCTACTTATGGGCGCGCAGAGGTACTGCTGAAAAGTTTCCAGATCTAGCCTGGGGAATATTCAAAAGGCGATAAATCTGCAGCTACAGAAACCAGCAAGAGCATTTCCTATGGTAAGTAACTTGACCTACAGGAGG
This sequence comes from Triturus cristatus, assembly GCF_964204655.1. Taxonomy (NCBI): domain Eukaryota; kingdom Metazoa; phylum Chordata; class Amphibia; order Caudata; family Salamandridae; genus Triturus; species Triturus cristatus. The sequence goes on from NC_140591.1 coordinate 14,926,063, forward strand.
GAATTTCACCTGACAGAAGTGTTGCCTCTCACAATTTGCAGCAGGATAATCTAATCACAAATATGGGAGAAACGTAATTGACTACAAAAGTGCACTCACTGAAGTTTGCATCCTGTTCTTCAGCAAATTTGTGGGAGTACAATTTGCACAAAAGTTCTGTGGTTTAACAAGAATCGGAGATTTAGAATGGGCTTGTTTTTTACGATCAATTTGTTTGTGGCTCACAGTTTACTTTTATGTTGTTTTTGATTTATTCTTTATACGAGCTGTTGCTTTATTTATTTATTAGGTGGTGTTAAAATTGAGAGGGTTGTTGAGGAATACATTTAGGAAGGCCACCAATGGAAAGGGACGAAAACTGCTCTTTCCAGTGGTGTGCATTTTTTAACAAATGTACCCGCAGGAAAGTATAAGGCCTCTGGGCGCAGAGAACCAAAAAACATAAACAGTGGTTGGCATTTTCTCTTCCATTAGAGGGATGGTTTCCATCTATGCGCACTACTTGTAAAGCGCTTGGATGGATGGATGGATGGATGGATGGATGGATGGATGTGTGTGTATATATATGTGTGTATATATGTGTGTGTATATATATGTGTACTAGACCTATTGTGTTAGCCAATCACAACAAGATGTTATTAGCTATGATTTCGTTTTGCCTGCACAACAATTTCTTTGTTTGGTAACCAGTACTTTCAACAGGTCAGAGGTGTTGCCATGGGGGCCTGTTTTTCTCCCAGCTATGCCTGTTTGGATATGGGCTGCTGGGAGGAACAGGTCCTCTTTGGCCAACACCATGAAACCTTTTCCAAACATGTTATTGTATGGCTTCGCTATATCGATGATATTTTCTTGATATGGCAAGGTACCAAATAGCAAGCTCTTGATTTCATCGATTCACTTAACATCAACACACTGAACCTCAACTTCACTTCCAACATAAGTCAGGAATCTGTGTTTTTCCTAGATGTAGAGATCGTTGTCAGCAATGACCACTTAGTGACACGACTTTTTAGGAAACCTACTGCGGGCAACACTGTGTTGCATGCCACCATCCGGCGCACCTCATACGCAGCATACCCTACGGGGAGATGCTGCGTATCAGACACATTTGTAGCACAGAGTTGGAGTCTGTCAAAGCTCAACAAGCCAGCAAAGCACGTTTTTTGGCCAGAGGTTACACTGCCGCCATTATTGACAGTGCAATCCTGAAAGCCAATCGTATTCCCAGAAGTGAGGTTTTAAAGAAAGCAGCACCTATTGTTGCAGTGACGCAAAACAAGCAACCGGTCAGATTGATTGTGACCTATAATCGCCAGCATCAGGCCTTACGTAAAATCTTAAAGAAGAATTGGAGCCTTGTTTGTACTGACCCTGTCATTGGGGATCTGATGTCAGTTAGTCCGGTAATTACATTCAGGAAAGCTCGCTCCATGAATGATGCTTTGGTTAAGTCCAGTCCTGAAATCGGCTTCACTAAAACATGGTTACAGGCGAGCAAGGGTTTCAAACGTTGTTCTTGCTGCAAAGCTTGCAGGCATGGGTCTAGTAAAATGGAATTTTGCACTCCATTTTGTGATATTCCTCGCCCCATCACTAAACTTCTTACTTGTAAGACTGAATTTGCAGTGTATGTGCTGGAGTGCCCTTGTGGCCTGCAATATGTTGGTAGTGCCAAGTTGCAGGTCCACAAGCGGATACTCCAGCACATCCCTGCTATAAATGGTAGCAATGCCTCCTACCCTGTTGCACGCCATTTCAAGGAGCGACATGACAATAAAAGTGAACTTCTTAGATTTTTTGTCATTGATTCAGTGCTCCCCTTGAGACGGGGAGGGAACCGTGAGGCCTTACTCCGTGCACTAGAAACCCGCTATTTCTTAGAATTGGACACTAAGACACCGTTAGGCCTTAATTCTAGCGAGGATTTCTTCACCTGTCTCTAAACCATGCTATTCATTAGTTTTCCAGAGATTTTCTACTGTTTTAAGTAATGGTCAGCCTCCGCAACTATGTATTATTCAGAAATTTTACTCTATCTTTTTGATATACAAATTTTATTGTATCACTATTTTGCACTTTGCACACCACATTGTACTATGATTGGCACATTAATACAGGCATGTTAGTATCCATTAAGGATGGACTACTTTTTTGTGTGTCTACTGACTATCAACATCATGTGGACTCTACCCACTTGGGTATTATTTGCACAAATTGCTAATTTTGCACAACTTTTTCCATTGTTGCACCCACAAGTGTTCATTTTTATAATATGAATGATTTTTAACCTGTTTCCTTTTTGGTTTTACCTTGGAATTAGATTGCACTTAACATGTGTGTTTTCTCTGTTCTTAAGGATTTTTTAACCAATTGTAAATATGTGCTTGCATTTCTGATGTTGATTCTCTATTTGATTGACGAATTTCACCGTCTGTGGACTCAAAATGTATGTATTTTTTCCATGTCTATGGTGCCATTTGTGCGTTAGCCAATCGTTTCACACTTCTCATTTGCACTAGCACTTTAAATTCAAACCTGCTTAGCCTCGGCGTCATGTGATCAAGGCCTCCCGAAGGCTGAAACGCGTCATGCAGGCATTGCTGTGAGATAAATAAAATCTCTATTACTCACTCGCATCTTGGGTCAGTGTTCGTCTATTCCTGCTCTCTTCGTGATTGCTGGTTTGCAGGAGTGTTTCTGGCGAAGTCTTATATATATATATATATATATATATATATATATATATATATATATATATATTACCTACTGGCGGTCGCCAGTAGGTAGTTATAGTTAGGACCACGTTTCCATAGGAAATCCGCAACATTCTATTTTGAATAACTTTGGCGCCGGTCGACGAATCCTCGCGAATTTTTCAAAATAGGTGGGGCGCTACGCTCCGCTCCTACCCTGAAAGTCTCGGGGGGATTCGTCAAGCGGGGGCTGAGATAAAAGGGGGGTCCCAAAACGCGTTTTTCCCATGCATTTTTCCATAGGACCTTTAGACAGGGCTACAGCCCGAACGGCTGAACAGAATTACTAGAAATTTGGCAGAGAGGTAGTCCTCAGGTCAAGGAAGTGCCTTTTGTAGGTTTGGTGTAAATCTGTTCAGTAGATTCTGAGAAAATAGCCTTTAAATCAATATATATATCTGAGCCAGCTTACAGTGCGCTTACGGTACGCTTACCGTACGCGTACGGTGGCGTGCGCGAGCGCGATTCTGATTGGCTCTTAGATCTTAGTAAACATTCGAATCGGCCGAAACCAGGAAGCGGCGGCCGCCATTTTCTCTCTCGCACTGTGAGTGATGTTTAAAATATAAAGCACAAAAACATGTAAAGGGGCTGTTTAGACAGCTCCCACACACATAGCAATGTTGAGGGAGTCCCCAAAGATCCCTCAAGGCCAAAAACGGAATTTTTATTTTTTCGCTAATTTCGCCGATTACGCTTACCGTACGCGTACGGTAAAAAATTATCAAAAAAAAAAAGTTATCCACACTCTCCCCACCCCGTGTGCAATTGGTGCACGAAGGGCACCAATTGTGCATGGCTTATTAATGACGAGTTAAACTAAAATAATAAAAAAAAAAATAATAAAAAAAAAAATTATCCACTCTCTCCACCCCGTGTGCAAATGGTGCCCGAAGGGCACCATTTGTGCATGGCTTATAACATATACGAAAAATTAAAATATTACCTTTCAAAACGAAGTGCATCATATGTCCTCCATGTGCGCACGGTGCGCGAAGCGCATCGTGCGTACATGGCCCATCTAGCGTAACGTGGGCACGCGGTGCGCGTAGCGCACCGCGTGCCCACCGTGCGTGCACGGCACTAACTGCGTAAAGTGGGTGCGCGAAGCGCACCGCGTGCTCACTGTGCGCGCACGGTGCACGAAGCGCACCGTGCGCGCACGGAACGAACTGCGTTAAGTGGGCGCGCACGCCACGAATGGCGTAAAGTAACTTAGCATTTAAAAAACCGTACAAATTCACTGAAAAAACCATAGGTTTCACACACGTTATAGTTAGGAATTAGCATTTAAAAAACCTTGCAAATTCACTGAAAAAACCATAGGTTTCACACATGTTCTAGTTAGCGGAAATTTTACTGATAAAAAACCAATGAAATTCCCCCGTTATAGTTAGTGCAGGCAACTATAACTCACGCGACCGCAATCTTCTCGTAGTGCGCTGTTAGCCCCATAGTTCTTTCCTTCAATGGACGATGTCGGTACATAATGCTGCATTTGTTTTTTGCCGTAATCCCCTCACATGCCACTTTTCAGGCTGCTGGGGTCCTACCAGGGTCCAGTCCTTGGTGGCTGCCGACTGCCCTGTATGCTTCCGCAAACAACAACAGGGTCCAATTTCGGGCAGTCTCAGCGCTCTTACGGAGGTGCGTTGCTCGAGGCTGGACCAAGCCGCATAACATCACAACAAGCCTCTCTGTTGAAGAGAGAGATGAGCCGCACACATTTACGGTAAAATTGAAAGGGTTTTATTTCATTTTGCAGCGCTGGCGTTTCCTTTTCCTGATGCATTTCGGTCACCATTGACCTTTTTCAAAGGGGGAAGCCACGGCATCGCAAGGCTAAACAGCACACAAAACCAAAGTTCGCTCTATTTAAGGTGTTTGCCCCCTGGTGGGCGCCTCAGTAGGTTACTGTCTCTCAAAGCATGTTGGTTCTCGTAGTGCGCTGTTAGCCCCATAGTTCTTTCCTTCAATGGACGATGTCGGTACATAATGCTGCATTATTTATATATATATATATATATATATATATATATATATATATATATATATATACCTACCACCAGTCCCGCCTATATATATATATATATATATATATATATATATATATATATATATATATTCTACTGGCGGTCGCCAGTAGATAGTTATAGGTAGGACCCTGTTTCCATAGGAAATCCGCAACATTCTATTTGGAATAACTTTGGCGCCGGTCGACGAATCCTCGTGAAATTTTCAAAACTAATGGGGCGCTACGCTCCGCTCCTACCCTGAAAGTCTCGGGGGGGATTCGTCAAGCGGGGGCTGAGAAAAAAGGGGGGTCCCAAAACGCGTTTTCCCCACGCATTTTTCCATAGGACCTTTAGACACAGCTACAGCCCGAACGGCTGAACAGAGTTACTTGAAATTTGGCAGAGAGGTAGTCTACAGGTCAAGGAAGTGCCTTTTGTAGGTCTGGTGTAAATCTGTTCAGTAGTTCCTGAGAAAATAGCATTTAAATCAATATATTTATCTGTGGCAGCTTACCGTGCGCTTACGGTAAGCTTACCGTACGCGTACGGTGCCGTGCACGAGCGCGATTCTGATTGGCTGTTAGATCTTAGTAAACATTCGAATCGGTCGAAACCAGGAAATGGCGGCCGCCATTTTCTCTCTCGCACTCTGACGGGGGGAGGAAAAACAAAGTTGGATATCATGAAAAGGGGCAGGCTAGACAGCTCCTAACCACCTAGCCTTTGTTAGGGTGTCCCAAAAGAACCCCCAAGGCCAAAAATTCAAATGTTTTTGATATTGTACATTTAATAGATAACCTTTCACAACGAAGCGCATAATATGTCCTCGGTGTGCGGACGGTGCGCGAAGCGCATCGTGCGTACATGGCCCATCCAGCGTAACGTGGGCACGCGGTGCGCGCACGGAACGAACTGCGTGAAGTGGGCGCGCACGCCACGAACGGCGTAAAGTAACTTAGCATTTAAAAAACCGTACAAATTCACAGAAAAAACCATAGGTTTCACACACGTTATAGTTAGGAATTAGCATTTAAAAAACCTTGCAAATTCACTGAAAAAACCATAGGTTTCACACACGTTATAGTTAGCGGACATTTCACTCATAAAAAACCAATGAAATTCCCCGTTATAGTTAGTGCAGGCAACTATAACTCATGCGACCGCAATCCTCTGATGATGCTAATACTGTATTTAGACACTTATTTGCCCATGTCTTCTTCCATTAAATTTTAGCTATACATATATTACAAATATTTTTTTTTCATAAAGACACATATGTCATCAGCAGAGGATTGCGGTCGCGTGAGTTATAGTTGCCTGCACTAACTATAACGGGGGAATTTCATTGGTTTTTTATGAGTGAAATGTCCGCTAACTATAACGTGTGTGAAACCTATGTTTTTTTCAGTGAATTTGCAAGGTTTTTTAAATGCTAATTCCTAACTATAACGTGTGACAAACCTATGGTTTTTTCTGTGAATTTTTTATATATATATATATATATATATATATATATATATATATATATATCGCGGCGTTTTTCCTTTACGGAAATATTTCAGACGCACTCACGGGTGTCCAAATGGTTTGCTTTTATTAATTTTAACAGCAAAAAATAGCTGACAAATACCCTACGCGTTTCAGACTCTCCTAGACCTTTGTCACGGGTAACCAGAAGTTGTGTCAACATCATTATTTAACAAACAAACTCATTTGCGTCATTTCCTGTGGAATTGGCGCTCGGCATTCTGGTCATTGTAGTGCATTGGTTGGTGTATTTACAAGACAGTGAAAAATTGTAAACAAAATTATAAACAAAATTATTCTTGATAATAAGGAAGCTTCAATGAGACACAAAACATCATTATACATATTATCAAACTTTTTCCTTGTCTCTTACTGCCTCAGTCACTTTAAGAACAGTGAGGTACTTATGACCCAGGGATTTAGGTGTTTAAATGTTATTCTGTCGCCCTCTAGTGGGCCAATGAATGCGATTCAACAATTTTTCACGATTACCATTATCTTATGGTTTTGTGTGGTCTAGTTGTGTAATTATATAACCATATAACTATATAACTATATATTGCCCTCCAGTGGGCCTATACTCATTACATCCACCATTTTGAACCTGGTTCTAGAAGAATCACATTACATTTCCTGATCTTCATTATCTGCTGTATCTCCCAATTCAAAAGTGAACCTTTTAATAAGGTACATCCTAGCACTGCCGACTTCTATGGATGTACTCTCATGTTGTTCGAGGAAAAGAGACAAACGAAATAGAAAAATTACGGACAATAAAATTACGAAGAAAATTAGAGGAACGAAGACTTAACGGAGAGAAAGAAAGAGATGAGAAAAAGAAAAAAGGGGGAAAAGAAGAAAAAGGAAGAAAAAAGAAAAAAACAAAGAATGAAAAAAAGAGAAGAGAGAAAAAAGGGAGAAAAGAAGGGAAGGAAAAAGAAGAAGAAGAAAGAAAGAAAAAAAAGGAAAGAAAAAAAGAGGACAGAAAAGGAGAGGATATAGAAACATTATTATTATGTGTATAAATATATACACATGGAAACTAATCATTTTGGAATCACTGATTTTGTGTCTCATTGAAGCTTCCTTATTATCAAGAATAATTTTGTTTATAATTTTGTTTACAATTTTTCCGTAAAGGAAAAACGCTGCGAATTTAAGAGTTTGTTTGGCCTCAGGTGTGCCTAATAAAAAATCATTTGTTGAGCACTCTGTAGTACGTTCCATTTGTTTAGCAACCCTCCAGTGGGTGTTGATACTGTACGTCAATATGGGACCAATTCATCGCCCTCCATTAGGCTTAAGAATAAGACTCTGCATGTCTACGATAATACATCTGCAGTGCCCGTTCAAAAAAACAAGGGGTTTGTTTTTGCGGGACCGGCATTTTTCTTCTCCGGTGGCGCGTTATCCCACGCGGCCTGGAAACGCCGCTTATATATTCACAAAAAAGACCTGCAGCTTCCCATTCCTGCATATCGTCCCTTGCCTTACGCGTTTCGAATCCTTGTGATTCTCATCAGAGGCCCGTGCAGCAGTCCTTTTACATCAAACCACATTACCCTGCTTGAGTTTTTAAAGAGTTTGTTTGGCCTCAGGTGTGCCTAATAATAAAAAATCATTTGTTGAGCACTCCGGGAAATGTAATACGTTCCATTTGTTTAGCAACCCTCCAGTGGGTGTTGATGCTGTACGTCAATATGGGACCAATTCATCGCCCTCCATTAGGCTTAAGAATGAGACTCTGCATGTCTACGATAATACATCTGCAGTGCCCGTTCAAAAAAACAAGGGGTTTGTTTTTGCGGGACCGGCATTTTTCTTCTCCGGTGAACGGGCACTGCAGTCTCGCCAACGGAGGAGCGCGTGCAGGGACAAGCACACCCTCTCAATCACAAACTCTCTAGAAGTACTCACGGTACCGGGACTGGAGAAGGAGGCTCCGAGATCGGGTCAGGAAATGCCACGAAGCAGTCAGGACTGAGACTCTGGAAGGAATATCCGACACCGCGACTCACATAGCGAGTGCACGGACGGAACTATGGAAGCCGGAATCATGGTGCACGGAGCATGCCTTTGATAAAGGAGCGAGAAGGCTCTGAAACGCGTCAGGCACGGACTGAAAATGATCGGTATGAAATGCCGGTTCTTTGAATAAATGGATTTGTCAATCACTCGCTATGTGAGTCGCGTCCTCAATGCAGGGGCATTTCTGTGGAGATATAGTACACGGGTGGCCCACCCGTGCAGGATTGCACCGTCCCGAAAACACATGCGGGATCGTCAGATTTTGAACTGGTCAGAGTCTGAATACGACACAGCGAGGAAAGGAAGTTGGAACCGGACTTTCATCCTGAGACCCACTGGAGGGTTGTAAAACTGAGTCCGTTTTAATTTGTTAATTGCACCAAACCCACTGAAGGGTAAAAAGCAGGCGTTCATGAACTACAGTTCCCAGTGTGCACTTTGATGAATTCCGTAAGGCGGGCACACCTGAGGCCCATAAAAGTGAAAGCACGGACGGAACTATGGAAGCCAGAATCATGGTGCACGGAGCATGCCTTTGATAAAGGAGCGAGAAGGCTCTGAAACGCGTCAGGCACGGACTGAAAATGATCGGTATGAAATGCCGGTTCTTTGAATAAATGGATTTGTCAATCACTCGCTATGTGAGTCGCGTCCTCAATGCAGGGGCATTTCTGTGGAGATATATATATATTTATATATATATCCACACGAGCAGGATAGCCCCAAAGGAGTTCAACCACACGAAGATTGAAGTTATTCGTGCCGTTTATTTGGAAACTTGCTGGCAGGCAGAAAACAGGCTTCAGACATCAGTAAATCAAAGTGCCAGACGCGTTTCAGGAGTTAAATATTCCCTTCTTCAGTGGCAAAGCATCGTGACTAAGAGCAAAGTTTCTGACGCACCTTTTATATTCATGTCACCTGCCTCAGTGGGCGTTGCCTTTTTTGTATGACTGATACGAGCGCACCCACTGGGGATTACCTGGCGCACTACATTCACCAGAAGGCTTTGAGGAAGGCCACGCCCACTGAGGCAGGTGATTTGAAATAAATAGCGCGCAAGAAGCAATGCTCTTATCCGCCATTACTTGCCACTGATGAAAGGAAAATGGGACTCCTGAAACGCGTCTGGCATTGTGATTTTTTGATGCATTCGTTTGTCGGCTGCCTGCTTGCAAGGTTTTCATTAAAAGCACTGAACTACGCATCTTCTGGTGGTTGCACTCCTTGGGGCTAACCTGCTTGTGTGGATTTGAATCGGCTGTTGCCCAGCCGTGGAGTGAGACCCGCTGTGTGAAAACAGGTCCGTGTTGGCGCCACGATGGTGCTACAATTTACGGAGAGAAGGAAGTTGACGCCTGTGCAGGACTGGTGCCAGCTTGTTCATTTGAAAATCTGCAAAGCAGGGCAGGCATGCCGTCGAGTTAATGCTCTAACCCACTGGGGTAATAACTTTATTTTATTTTGTATGACTGATACGAGCGCACCCACTGGGGATTACCTGGCGCACTACATTCACCAGAAGGCTTTGAGGAAGGCCACGCCCACTGAGGCAGGTGATTTGAAATAAATAGCGCGCAAGAAGCAATGCTCTTATCCGCCATTACTTGCCACTGATGAAAGGAAAATGGGACTCATGAAACGCGTCTGGCATTGTGATTTTTTGATGCATTCGTTTGTCGGCTGCCTGCTTGCAAGGTTTTCATTAAAAGCACTGAACTACGCATCTTCTGGTGGTTGCACTCCTTGGGGCTAACCTGCTTGTGTGTGTGTGTGTGTGTATGTGTGTGTGTGTGTGTGTGTGTGTGTGTGTGTGTGTGTGTATATATATATGTATGTATGTATGTATGTATATATATATATATATATATATATATTCACTGAAAAAACCATAGGTTTCACACATGTTATAGTTAGCGGAAATTTTACTGATAAAAAACCAATGAAATTCCCCCGTTATAGTTAGTGCAGGAAACTATAACTCACGCGACCGCAATCCTCTGCTGATGCTAATACTGTATAAACAGCCTTATGCATCAACCCAAAATCCAGTCGGTAAAATACCGATTCGGTAATAGCTCCCGGTATTAAGGAAAAAATGCCCAATCCCAATGCATCAACCCAAAAGCAGAAATCGCTATTTAAGGAATCCTTAAATAGCTATTCTTTAAATAGGGATTCCTTAAATACCGATTCCTTAAATAGCGATTGCATTTAAGGAATCCTAAAGTGAGATTCCTTAAATGCAATGCATCAAAGTTAAAAAATTAGCGATTTCGCTAATAGGGGGAGCAAATTACCATGAAGATGAACTGCATGGTAATTTGCAAAAACTTTGAAAAATGCACTTTTGTGCATTTTTCAAAGTTTCATGTTGCACACACACATGCCCTTAGAGCATGTGTGTGTGCAACATATGTGCACATATCATTTTCAGGGGTGCAACAGGGTGTCCTTTTGACACCCTGGCACCCTTGAAAGTGCTCCCGCTATTAGCGATTCGGTAATACCGAATCGCTAATACAGACTGGCTTTACATTCATTCCTATGGGCCTCCAAGCCCATAGGAATGAATGGGTAGGTATTCCTTATTACCGATTCGGTATTACCGAATCGGTAATAAGGAATATTAAGGAATCGCTATTTGAATAGCGATTCCTACATGCATAGCCTTTTGCTATTCCTTATTAGCGATTCCTTATTTTTCGCTAATAAGGAATCGCAAATGCTAATGTTGATGCATATGCCCCTTAGACACTTATTTGCCCATGTCTTCTTCCATAAATTTTTAGCTATACATATATTACAAATATTTTTTTTTCATAAAGACACATATGTCATCAGCAGAAGATTGCGGTCGCGTGAGTTATAGTTTCCTGCACTAACTATAACGGGGGAATTTCATTGGTTTTTTATCAGTAAAATTTCCGCTAACTATAACATGTGTGAAACCTATGTTTTTTTCAGTGAATTTGCAAGGTTTTTTAAATGTTAATTCCTAACTATAACGTGTGTGAAACCTATGGTTTTTTCAGTGAATTTGTACGTTTTTTTAAATGCTAAGTTACTTTACGCCATTCGTGGCGTGCGCGCCCACTTAACGCAGTTCGTTCCGTGCGCACACGGTGCGCTTCGCGCACCGCGCGCCCACTTTATGCAGTTAGTGCCGTGCACGCACGGTGGGCACGCGGTGCGCGTAGCGCACCGCGTGCCCACGTTACGCTAGATGGGCCTTGTACGCACGATGCGCTTCGCGCACCGTGCGCACATGGAGGACATATTATGCGCTTCCTTGTGATAGGTAATCTGTTGAAATTTTTTGGGGAAATGCTGTGCTCTTATAAGCCATGCACAAATGGTGGCATTCGGCCACCATTTGCACACGGGGTGGAGAGAGTGTGGATTTTTTTTAAAAAACATTTGTATCCCTACGGTAAGCGTAATAGGTGAAATTTTCGAAAAATAAAAAATTACCGTTTTTTGCCTTGGGGGATCTTTGAAGACTCAACTAATATGGTTATGTGCATGGGCACTGTCTAAACAGCCCCTTTATATGTTTTTGGCATTTGTTTATCAGCTCCCCCCTCAGAGTGCGAGAGAGAAAATGGCGGCCGCCGCTTCCTGGTTTCGACCGATTCGAATGTTTACTAAGATCTAAGGGCCAATCAGAATCGCGCTCGCGCACGCCACCGTACGCGTACGGTAAGCGCACCGTAAGCGCACCGTAAGCTGGCTCAGATATATATATTGATTTAAAGGCTATTTTCTCAGAATCTACTGAACAGATTTACACCAAACCTACAAAAGGCACTTCCTTGACCTGAGGACTACCTCTCTGCCAAATTTCAAGTAATTCTGTTCAGCCGTTCGGGCTGTAGCTGTGTCTAAAGGTCCTATGGAAAAATGCATGGGAAAAACGCGTTTTGGGACCCCCCTTTTATCTCAGCCCCCGCTTGACGAATCCCCCCGAGACTTTCAGGGTAGGAGCGGAGCGTAGCGCCCCACCTATTTTGAAAAATTTGCAAGGATTCGTCGACCGGCGCAAAAGTTATTCAAAATAGAATGTTGCGGATTTCCTATGGAAACGTGGTCCTAACTATAACTACCTACTGGCGACTGCCAGTAGGTAATATATATATATATATTCTCCCCTACCTGTGGTCACCACCAGTACGTAGATTCCAAATGAATTTTTTTTTTTTTTAACTTGCCTGTATCTTTGCCACCGGTTGAAAATCTTCCCGAGATTTACCAAAAAAAAGTGTCGCAGTAAGTCTTGTTGTGCATGGGTAGTTTCGGGATGATCCGTTAAGTGGGGGCAGAGAAAAAGGGGGCTAAAAAAAAAGTGTCTTTTCCCTTGTTAATTCCTATATGACACATAGTTGAACCCGCAGCCAGAACCGCTGGAAGGAATTATACCAAATTTGGCACAAAGGTAGATGTTGTTACGCAGATTGTGCTTTTTGTTCTTTGGTGCAAATCCGTTCTGTAGTTTTTGAGAAATGTAAGAAGAAAAAGTTAGTGATACATGTCGCCGCGAAGCCTTCGCCAAAAAAAAAAAAACTAGCTCGTGCAGGGGAATGCACAGCTCTGATTGGCTGCCAACACTTCAACCAGGAAGTGCTGACAGCTATCTTGGCGCGTGGCATCACCGAGTCCCCCCCCCCCAAAAAATGAAGATATAGAAAAGGGGGCATGGTAGGAATACCCTGACCCCCAAGCCACGGTCTACTTCTAACATATATCATGTGAGTGGCTGTGTGACTGTTTCCTTGTGTGTATGGTTGTGTATGTGGCTGTATGGGTGTATAAGTGGATGTGTGAGATGCTGTGTGACTTCCTGAATTGATAAGTGGTGTGTAAATGGCTCTTTGGTTAAGTGAGTGGGTGTGTGAGTGGCTTTATTCGAGAGTGAGTGTCTGAATGGCTGTATGGGTACATGGATGTGTGAGTACTTGTATGGATGTGTGAATGGGCATGTAAGTGGGTGTGCGAGGGCTTGTATGGGTGAGTGAGTGGCTGTGTTGAGAGGCTGATTGGGTGAGTGGGTGTGTGAGTGACTAGGTAAATAAGTGGGTGTGTAAGTAGCTATATGGGTGAGTGTGTGGCTATGTGACTGGTTGTATGAGTGAGTGAATGGTTGTGTTAGTGGCTGTATGAGTGTGGGTGTGTGAGTGGCTGTATGGAGAAGTGAATGGGTATGTGAGTACTGGTATACGTCTGTGAATGGATATGTGAGTGGTTGTGCGGGTGTGTGAGTGGGCATGGGAGAGGCTGTATGGGGTTCAGAATAAGTGTGTGAGTGGTTCTGTGATGTCACTGACCATGGCGGTTTTTTCAGTGAATTTCCAAGGTTTTTAATGTTATTTGCTAATTATAACATCCCTGTAACCTTTGGGTTTTAAAAAAATGTTGGGAGTGAATTTCAGTTTTTTACTGTTATTCCCCAACAATAACGTCCTAGTAACCTTTGGTATTTTAAGTGAATTTCCAAGATTTTTAAAATTCTATTTCCTAACTAACCTGTAACCTTTGAGAGCGACTGAGTGTATGAGTTTCTCAGTAGGTGTGAGTGAGTGCATGAGTATTTCAATGGGTGTGTGCATCTGAGTGGGTCTGGGAGTGGCTCCATACGTCTCTAACTGTGTGTGTGTGTGTCTGAATGGGTCTGTGAGTAGGGGCATGAGTGAGTAGGTGTGTGTGTCTGTGAGTGGGAGTTTGAGTGGGTCTGTCAGTGAGTAGGTGCGTGAGTTTGTGTGGGTCTGTGAGTGAGTGCATGCGTGTCTTAGTGGGTCTGTGAGTGGATGTATGAGATTCTCAGTGGGTCTGTGAGTGGGTGAGTGTGCTCTTTCACCCTCCTCTGTTTTGCCTTTCTGATGGCTTTTCTGGCCTCTGTTTTGTCTTTTCTGCTAGTTTTTCTGCCCTCTGTTTTGTCTTTTCTGCTCGCTTTTTTGCCCTCTTATTCTCTGTTTTGCCTCTTCTCATTTTTCTGGCCTCTGTTTTGCCTTTATGGCAATTGGGAGGGGGACCGCACGGCCCGCCTCCCCAGGCCCAGGAAATCCATCAACCGGGCCTGGCCTCTTTCGGCTGGGTGCCCTGGATCTTGCCCAGTTAGCAATCAACAGGGGTATACCCAATTAACCCTTTATAAACCTGGGTAAAGGACGTCGTTTTATACAATCAGGAAAATGGTATAAAGGAATAAATACAAAATTATTTTTAGTAGAGCACGTTTAATTACTCTCTCTCTAATTATTACTTTAGGAGAATTATATCAAAACATATTTACACTCTACATAGATAATGGCACCTAATCAAGAAGAAAGCAATATGTATACACAAAGAATATACATACACAATAACATGACATTAATCACAACATACAAAAAGACATCAATATATAATACAATAACCCCAAAGCAAAATAATTTCCACTAGTATCCTCCTTGCAACTCTGAAGGGACCACTAAGAGGTAGTCCAGATAGTACACTTAGTCTTTTAACTAGTGTAGGCCATCCCACTGTACCATCATGCAATGTCAAATCATCACTATATTTCCAACAACTCCTCCTTTTGAAATGTCTACGCGACCACGTTTCGGCCTTAATCCTTCTTCGGCCTCCCCAGGACAGGGTTAATACATTACTGTACAAACAATATCGCAGATTAGTCCCGCTGCCACAATTTCACTAGAGACGGCAATTTCTAATTAACAAGGTGCTGGGGAAGATTATGCACCTCCCTAGCCCAATGGCGGACCTCCCTCACTCAAAAACGCCAGTGCCACTAGTTCGTTGTCTTCCTCCGTTGGCTAGGTCGTAATTCAAATTGGACTTTTACGCGAATCTCGGGTCCGGTCACTTCTCTGATCCTCTATTATCCACCAGCCTCCAAAATATATCCTACCCAGGGCACATGGTGTAGTAGGAGGGTGGTCGCTGGAGGAGCCTGAATGTCCCCACGGTCCTAGCTTAGTCTCTGCCTCCAGCAGGTGCCGGCATTGCCCTGCATGCAGGGAGCTGCTAGAAATGCAGCTGCCTGCATGCAGGAGCACTTCTTCATCTGTTTCCCTGCCCGAGCGGGGTTAGTGCTTGTCTTGCTTGGCGGGAGCTGTGAGTTCCTGCCAAGCGAAAGCAAACTGCTCTGTGGACACACTGGGACACCCTGGGGGGTGGCGGTCCCCAGGGCCATTAAAAACAGCCCACACGGCCCCCCTACTTTACTTTTTACAGGCTGGCCCCTGGGAGGTGGTGATCCCTAGGGCTGTATATGGCCCGGGAGAGGGGACTTTTTAAAGTCATTTGGCCACGGGGAGGTGGAGGTCTCCAGTGGGGTCTGTGCAGCTCCCCATTGCTTTGGGGGGGTGGTAGTTGTCCCTGGGGCTTAAAACTGCCCCAGGAAGGGGGGGGGGGGGGGGAAGATCCACGCGACCCCCCCCCCCCCCCTTCCATTTAATAATTTAATCCCACTGAGGTGGTTGTCCCTGGGGCTCAAGGAGCCCAATTGGGGGGTGGGAGGGGGTCTACCCGGCCCACCCTCCAGTATTTGAATAAAGCCCCAGGGAGGTCGTGGTCCCCAGGGCTCAAAGAGCCGCAGGAGGGGGAGCACGGAGGGGAAACATGTGCGCCCCCTCATTTTCTGTTTTTGTATGCCCCTGGGAGCTGGCTCACCTTGAGGGGCTCAAAGAGCCACAGAAGGGGGGCTGTTGGTGCCCCCCTCCTTTTCAGTTTACAAAAAATAAATGATGCCCCCGGGACTTGGCTCGCCCGGGGGCTATACAGTAAACCAGCGCGGGAGCCCACACATTTATTTATTTTTTCAGCGGATTCGCTACTTTACAGCAAAAAATCTTTTTAAAATGCTTTTTGTCCTGTTGGGGTGCCAGGGAGACTCCAGGACCAGGGCTACAGGGTCGGAGTATTCCTAGCCTCTCCTTTTGTTTTTTTGGTGACTGTGTTTTTGGGATTCCTCTGAAGGAGAGTCCCAACATGGCTGCCAACCCTTCCTAGTTGAAGTGTTGGCAGCCAATCAGATATCAGCAAGGGGACTGTCAGATCCTTGTATCCCTATGTATACAAATCTGGTTTTCCTTTAATATCTCAGTAACTACTGAACGGATTTGCACCAACTAACAACAAGCATTGGCATAGCCAATAGGTCTCGCTTTTGGGACCTTAGAAGTGTTTAGCCATGCAACAGTTGCATAACTATATACTTATAAGGTCCCAAAAGCGAGACCTATTGGCTATGCCAAGCGGCCGTGCAGCCGCGAAATTGATCGCGATCAAACATCAAAGCGGCCGTGCGGCCGCAAAAGTGAAAGTAATCGCGGTAAAAGCGGCACCCGCGCACATGCACTGTAGCTCTAGGCTGGCCTGGTAGCACTTTTTGGAGCCCTCTCAATAAGTCTTGCCAGACCAGTGCATGTGCTGGGTCAGGCGAGACCTAAAAAAGGTCGCTTTCTGAACAAAACAATAGCTTTCTGCAATTTTGGTTTCATTCCGCCCAGCGGTTCGGGCTGTAGTCGTGTCTAAATTCTTTGGGGGAATTAACATGGAAAACATTTTTTTTTTTTTTTTTTTTTTACATCCCCCACACCCCTTTTTCTTGCCCTCGCTTGACGGATCACCCCAAAACTTTCTGTGCACAACTAGAATCACCAGCACACCTTTTTTGGAAATTTCATGAAGATTCATTAAACGGCGCGAAATATATAGGCAGCGCTTTTCCTATGGAAACATGGTCCTAACTTTAACTACCTACTGGCAACTGCCAGTAGGTAGTGTGTGTATGTGTATTTACACATACACAAGGAACTCTTCAGGAAGAGGTATTATTGGAAATGGAGTCTGGTCTTGTCAACTGAGCTTCTCTCAGCATTGTGTGACTCCCTGGGTAATTTCTTTATTGATTAAATGAATAACATTGGCTTGTCATTCTCTTTCAGTACTGGTTTTGAATATTATCTTGCCCTTCCTTACCAAGTTTGACCCCCTGATTCGTCAAAACAGTTCTCTGTTGCATGCAACTCTGCTCGGAAAGTATGCCCAGCACAGATTTGCATGTAAGGATTGATAGGCATGCTTTTGCTAATGCAGGGCTGGGTAGTTGATCCCTTTCCACAGTTTGTTACGCTCCACCTGGAAGCATGCTATAGAGTCGGTGCTGGTAGAGGTGTTTGTATAAACTACCCTGGATATTGGATGACCGCTGCAGTGCGACTCCTCTCTGCCTTTCTCGACACCATCTCCAACCACATCCTTTTGACCCTATTGCATGAGATCAGAATGTAGGATTATGCTTTGAAGTGGCTTGCCTCATATTTACAGGACAGAACTCGAGCAGTTAAATTTTTCTTCATCTCCTCCAACTAAATATGTAAAACAAGGTGTTCCTTAGGGCTCCTCAAGAATCCAAACTCTTTATAATATTTGTCACCCATGAGGTATGCAACAACACCAAACTGATAATGTGTATCAATCATCCACCAAGGTCAATTCAAGGAGGAAGTTAAAAATTGCCTCTCCAGCGTAGCCTTTTGGATGAACAGTACAAGACTTCAAATTAAACTCGGATAAGATGGACGTTCTTGTCTTGAGCAGTCTTAAAGAATTTTGTTCAGACAGTTGGTAGCCCACCAATTTGAGCTCCCCTCCTGAACTGAATTCTCAAATTATTGTACTTGACATGTGATTGGATAGGTCCCTTACGCTAGATTTGCAGGTTTGTTACCTCTTCATGTTTTCTTTTTCTAAAAATGCTACTGAAAGATTGCCCTTTATTGCCACTTGACTGCTGTAAATTAGTTTTCCTGGACAAAGTCATGTCAAGACTTGATGAGTGCAAAGATTTATACCTTTGCTTCCGAAGTAAAATGTCTAGGCTACAGTTGAATCAGAACTAGGTGATGTGTACCATGTTTGGATTGAATAGAAGGGCTTGAATTTCTCCTTAAAAATCCCAACTCCATTGCAGCCTATTATAAAGAGAGTTGAGTTTAAAACTCTGTCTCGCTCACTGGCTGTTTGGAAATCTTGAAGTCATATTTCCCAACTACAAACCCAATAGAATGTTAAGTTTGGCTTTCACGACCAGGTTCTTCATAAGCAAGAAAGAGTGGGGGGGGGGGGGGGGAGTCACTCTTTCAGGGTACTAGCAGCCAAATACTGCAACGGATTCCCTCCTTATCTTAGACAAAACTTCCCACCTGTGCTTTAGGAAGTCTCTTAAAAACCAGTTATTCCAATAAGTGCTTTGTATTTAGTAGCCATACTGTTATACTCTGTTCCAGCAGAAGGACATCCTCCTGGTAAGCAGCTGTTTTGATTAATTAGCTTACTGATACAGTGAATTACTGTATACTATTAAGTGAGCATTGCTGGTTGCATGGTTGAGAACCTGGGATCTCTAAAGGCAAAAAAGAGCGGAGGGAATTGGCACAAGGCCACTATCAAGTGACCTCTTGAGGCCTCAATTATGTCCTCTCGTCCTCTGGGGCTAGATTGCAAAGTGGAGTGAAAAGAAATGAGGGTCATGCTTGCAGTGAGATTCAATATGGACGTGGTGAGTAATTTACTAGATGCGAATCACGGATATTCTGTAAGTTGAGTTGGTGAGGTTTGTGGTCTGCTTTTCTTTCAGAATATGGTGGGGGCTGGTGAAGTGGATGAAGATCTGGAAGGCGAAACAAAAGAAGAATGTGAAAAATATGGGAAAGTCGCAAAATGTGTAATTTTTGAGGTCAGGATAATTTGTTCTTTTTTCATTGATTTAATCACACAGCAAGACTACTGAGCTCTATACAACTCCATCATTAGCACATACATTAGACAATTGGTATTGATTTAATGTATCATTAAGTGGATCTAAAGTTAGAAAATCAAAGCGGGTAAAGTGATTCTACTGCTGTGATATGCACCTTACACAAGCAGGAGCAAGGACTATTTTAGACTAATTCAAACATCCAGATTGCCCCACCCGAGTTTTCTATGTCATCCTAATCACCAGAGTGAATTGGTAATGTGTTAACAAACCGAGACAAAGTGATGGAATGAATGATCTATCAATAACAGCCACTGGTGATCATTTGCGCTGCATTCCAGTCTGCTGTTTTTCACCCGTTGTACCACTACAAGTCCAATTTACCAGGCCAAATCCCCTCCAGAAGGGAACATAATCAACCCCACACTGGTTTCAGCCTACATTGGCCATGTCAGTAAAGCAAAGCTTGAGACGTATGGCACAGCGAGTACAGCAGGGCTTACGTCTGGGCATATGTTGTGCACTTGCAGCATCTACTGCATTAAAGTTATGGAAGGGATAATTGAACTATTCTCAGCCACTGGAGATTGCTCCGGCCACATTCCAGTCCATTTTCACCCACTGTAGCCAGAGACCAGTCATATGCAAATAGTCCTTGATCCTACTTTACTAGAAACTATCCAACCTGAACTGCAAGGTCATGACATTGGGTAACACATTAGATGTCTGATATTGGTGTGGCACCTCCTTTTATCATCGCATCGTGCTGTACCAGCCAGTCTAGTTTAGTTTATTCTGAGATTCTGTTATGTCTCTGTCTCCCCAGAATTTTATTGCTACATGTGTGTCACATGGTATAAGCATTTTTGAGTGTTGAGGTTTTCGACTTTTCTTGAAATGGGCCGAAGTTAGCTTTGTTTTGCTAGAGGCTAAAGATCTCATGTCTTGTCACCTTGTTACTGAAAATCATGGATTTTTCAGATATTCGCATGATGATTCTAAATATAGTGGTTGTAATTTAAACTTGTTTTAAAATCAGTAGTGATTCTTAGAATCAGACATGTATTTGGCCCAGCTGGACATACATCAGATACCATTGTAATACTTTATCATCTTTGTACCATCAGGCATGCAGTGCGTTTATTTTCCCTTCTGTTTATTAGAAAGTGGAATCTCAACAGTCTTTCTTTAATTTTATTGGAATTTTTTTTCAGATCCCTGGTGCCCCTGATGAAGATGCTGTAAGGATATTTTTAGAATTTGAGAGGGTTGAATCTGCGATCAAAGGTGAAGTATACCTTTACTTGTTTTTTCATCAAAGTAATGTCTGCAGCTGTTCCTAAAATAAGGTCACGTGATACTGCTCAAAAATTCTGATCCTTTGAGTGGAGCATCCACAGCGAGGTGCATTGATCATTTGTTTCACCTTAACTGTCAGTCTCTCTTTTTCTCTGCCACATTGAAGTCTCAGGACTGTGGTTATTGTTATCACTAGTTTTTAAGTATTTTGTTATACAGGCTGTATAAGTATCCCCTTTCTTGTTGCGCACCTATAAGACTACTAACTATGCAGCAAACAACTGTCTCCAGCATCAGTGTCGGCTGATCTGATCTTTTTTTCCTTGTTATACCATCTTCGTACAGTAACTTCACCTTGAAGCTTATATTTTTCTAGCACATGTAGAAAGGGGTAGCTATATGCACTTGGACATCGATTGTGAGTTTGGGAAGTAATATTTGGCTGTGAATACCTGTACTAACCACCTATAAAGCATCTGATGAATCAGGAAAAATCCAATGCCCAAGATCCCCTTGAGACCTCCAGAGTGTTTTGCAAAGTTGTATAGTGTTCTGACCTCCGTTGAGGGACTCATGACCTGTCATCTCACGAAGTGTTGGAAATAAGAGCAAATCTATTTAAACTGTATTTAAAGCTTGCTGACACTTTGGAGTGGCTTGAATGTACTGGTACGAGGTCACCCCGACAGTGTTGTCCACCTTTACATTGTTTTCTCTTGGACATGTTGGCTGTGCTGTACAATCCCTGTTGGCTATACTTTAAATGCTTAGTCTCATGTAGAAATATCAGTATTTTCTCTGTCACAGCATCCTTGCTGATCTTTTTGAACACTGAATATCTCAGCCTCTGCACAGATTGCCAGAACACATTTTACAAGAGAAATCTATTTTGGAAAACGTTTAGAAACTGACCTTGCATAGGCCTATTTAAGCTAGAAGGCATTATCTTCACTTGTAATCGTTATGTATTACCATACTTGGACAATACACACCTTGAACTCGTTTTTTAAATGAGACAGTAGGGGACAATGCATAAATCGGCATGATGTCCGCCAAGCTAAATGAAGATTTAAATACTGCACTGTACTGCGCACCACCACGGACTAGAGGAAACGTCACTGGAGGTCTTGATGTTGCATGACAAGGCCATCATCTAATTATTGTATTGGGTGCTCTGAGAGAGGGTAGAGACTGTCCATTGTATGAACCGCCCTGATTGCAAATGTGTTGTTTTCGTAACATGCCTTTTTAGGTCTCGGGACCATCCGGTCTGCCGAAGGCAGAACCGGAAGTCGAGAGATTTAATGACTTGGAGAAGAGGGGCTTGAACCCGCCCCTCTTCTCCCCTGTTCTCCATTGGCTGGCCTCTTGAATGCTGGCCAGCCATTGGAGAAGAGGTCAGTCATTCCGATTAGGCCCCGTCCTTTTCGGATCGGGGGCGTGTTTTTTGCAAGAAGTCTCATTCTGGCTGGAGGAGAGAAAAGACAAACACGCCCCCGAATCCGAAAAGGACACTGCGTTTCTCCGAGGCATTTCTTCTTGACCTCGGAGAAAGGCAGTGGTGTGCCTTTTGCTCTGCCTTGTTTCAAAATGGACTTACATCTTAGAGTCTGGCGACACCGCTTCACTGAGCCACCTGGAGGCACTTCTGTCCTGCCAGAAACTGAACATTAAAGCAGCAAACAGCACAGAGGAGCAGCTCCGTGGTAGGGACCCGCTGGAGTCACAGCACTCGGCCAGTGGCCTTCTTATCATTTACCCCCTTATCCCTTTACCCCCACACCCTCAGCCCCTCCAGATTTGCTTTCACTCACCCTCCCAAGTATTTCCCCGCCTCCACCCCCCCCCCCCCACACACACATGCCTTATGGCCGCGCCCCGCCCTCCCCTCGCGCTCACCCACCTGCCGCGCGCTGAGCTCTTTCTCCAGCTCCAGGGGTCGGTTCCTCCAGACCAGGTGATGCAGCGGGAACCTGCTGCTGTCCGGAGTCTTCCCGGAGCCCAGCATCATCCCTGGAACATGCCGGGCCCGCCTCCTCCAGCCCCGGAGACAACCATCCGGCTGACGGGGAGGGCGGGGGAGTGGGGGGGGCGCTGCGGGGAGGAGGAGACTGGAGACCGGCGACAGAGACTGCAGGGTACGGGAGGGGAGAATGAAGGCAGAGAGGAGAGAGGGCGGAGAGCTGGGAGTGAGTGGTACGCTGCACGTTGGAGAGGAATGGGTAGATCTGAGAGACACTGCTGGGTACGGGAGGGCAGAGGGAGGGGGGAAGACTGATGGAGGCGAGCTGGAAGTGAGAGTGCAGGGAGGTGGAAGGTTACAGGGCAGAGTTGCGCGAAGAACGAGAACCGCCAAGAGGGAGACTGCCGGAGGAAGGAGCTATGGACTAGGAGGTAGGGTGAGAGTGAAAGGGAGTAGGGGAGGTGGAAGTCTGCAGGGGCTGAGAGGGAAACTAAGGTGGAAGGAAGAGGCGACCTCACAGGGGACGGGTGGGTGCAGGCTGCACGAAGGACGGGGTTGACCTGAGAGGAAGATGGAGAGAGGTGACAGACTAGAGCAGGGGGGCTGCAGGAAGGAGAGACCGGGAGGAGAGCTGGGAAGAGACCACAGTGGGGAACGGAGGGAGGTGGCAAGGTCCAGGGGAGGCACGGGCTGCTGTTTGTGTGCAAGGATAGTTTCAGAACAGGGGCGTAGCTTCCAACAGAGCAGCAGGCGTAGTGGCACAAAGCCCCAGGTATGTTAGCGGCCCACCTCACCCCAGTTACTAGCTGCGTTTTTACTACCAAAACAGGGCGTGGAGTCCAATCTGATTGCTTGCATTAGGGACCAAGGCACCCGTGCTACGTCACGGATGTAGACTTCACGAGGAAGTGAGAGACAGTGGAGAGAGTGGAGAGAGACTGTATAACAGGGGGAGGGGTGTACTGCAGGGGTACATTATTCTACTGAGTGTGGGTGGCATTTTACCGTTCGCGAGAAAGTGTCACTCATAATCGCTGAATGTCACTCATAATTACAATGAAATGAAAAGGTCACACATAAGCAATTTGAAACCTTGGCAGCTATGGTACAAGTGAACACTGGGTGGAGAGATGCCAGAATAGAGGGCCAACCCAAGGGGAGGAGACCTCTGAGGGGGACTTCAAAGGGCAGCGGCACAAGGGAGGGGTGTGGGGAGCCGCGTGAGAATAGAGGGGGAGCCCTCAGGTAAAGAAAGAAGAAAGGCAGGAGAGGAGTAAACTGGAGACAGCAGGGTAAAGAACAAGACAGGAAGGGGGCTGCAGATGAAGGAGGGGGCGAGAAGGAGGAGTGCATAACAGAATGAAGATGAGAGCCTGTAGGGGAGAAGATCAGAGAGGGAGAGGAGCGGGCGCTGGGGCTATGGTACCTCAAGTGAGTTGAGACTGGCATGGAGGAGGAGTGTTGGAGGTAACAGGAGGAGCAGGGGGACTTCCGGGACGGCGCAGGTGAAGGTATACTCCAGTGTAGGGTGACCACCTGGCAAGAAGGCAAATCTGGACAGTTTATGAGGAGGGGAAGGGGTGAGACGAGGGGTCTTCCTCCTTGTTTGCAAGTACATAAACGAGCATTTACAATGCAACGGTCTCGGCATTGTTAAAGTTAGAGCTATTGGCATTGCTCATGACAATGCCGTTTCTTTAACCCCTTCAGCGCGGCGCGGATTTCCGCGCCACGCTGAAGATTCCGTGCGCGGGCGGGGCCATGACGGAACGGTTCCGTCATAAGCACAGCCCAACCGACGTGCATGACGGAACCGTTCCGTCAAGCGCGTCGAAGGGGTTAAATGTTTTAGAAACATAAACAAAAATAATGTCATGAGCAATGCCAATAGCTCTAACTTTACCAATGCCGAGACCCTTGCATTGTAAATGCTTGTTCTTAATAAAGATTTGAAAAAAAATACTGCACTGTAATCAGTGAAATCAAACCATTCATATTCTATGGAATTAAAGTATATGGAAAAACAGCTATGTGAAATCATCCTTGCATCACCTTGCAGCATTTATTCACTCTTGTATGTGCATACAGTGCAAATATTACTGCTGTGATGATCTTAATCTGTCTATGAAGGATTGTGAATAGAAAATTTGCCAGCTCTTAATATATAATCCAGCAAGATTTAATTCACTAAATGCATCTCCAGGGCTTTTCATCAAAGTTCTAAAGAAGCAGAAAGCTTTTCTTGTCTCTTATAATATTGTGTCCTGCCAAAAGGGTTTAGGAGCAAGTAGGTTTTCTTCTTATCCCAAAGCAGTCCCCCAAACATATTGCTCAGTACCAACACTCTTTTCCACCATTTAATGAATGTAGACTAGAAATAAAAGCAAGTTCCATCATTAGTGAGTTTCATACAACTAATGCTGTCATTTTTAAATAAACAAATTGAGTCAAGTATTTTATTGTATTAGAGTATTTGTATGGAACTTACTACCTCTACGTGGGACCACTGAAGTACTTACCTACATGAGCAGTAAGCTACACCATATAGTGTGTGAGACTGGAAGTGTGTTGTCTTTGTTTTGTGATCCTATGCGGGAAGTGTTTCCATGTCATTTGTGATGACCACCGAGGCGTGGTTACCACGGGATGCAGGCGGTAAATGATGAGCTGTGAGAGGCAGGCTTGCAGTTTTTTTTCCAGTACTCTGGAAGCATTTAGCAGCTCTGCAGATACTTCTTATGATTACAGTTTTCTTAGCTACACTGGGTTGTCCAGCCATAAATTTGCATAAAGTTGTGGTGCTGATCTGGCATGGTTGGAGGGAGAGGGATGGGGATAGATCTCCTGGGATGTGCATTGTTACCCACATCCTATTTCTGAGTGGCTTTGCGAGATGTAAAAAGCGGTCATACTGTATAGGTATTTGGGACCTGCAGTAGTGGACTAGATCAAGGGTGCATCTGTATTTCTGGGTTCTGTCACCGGGATGTGGGCTGGTGTAACTATCTTGGAAATAGATATTTTTCAACTGTTTTCTGAAGTGTATATGATCCTGAATGCTTCGAATACTAGCTGGTAGGAAGTTTTATAGCTTGGCGGGTTGTACTGAGAAAGCAATACCTCCGATGGATTTCTTATGGCATAAGTGGTGCAAACCTGAAGCACAGTGCCCTATTTTGTTTGTATTGCTTGAATTTGACTTGTAGGTATAGTGGTTCTTTTTCTTGAAAGGCTGTCTGGACAATGCAGCACATCTTGGACATTGCCCTTCTAGCTATAGGTAGGCTGTGGAGCAATGTCAAGACTGGAGTTATGCGTTCTCTTGGGTAGGGAAGGAATCGTCTTGCGGTAGATTTTTGGATAAGTTTTATTTTGCGTATGATGAATGTGAGTGTGCCAAGGTATTGGCTGTTGGCATAATCAGGCTAACAGATTGCAAGTTTGAGGTTTGTGTTGGTATCCAATGTATGGGAACATGTGACTTATTGTTTTCATTGTGAAGAAGGCACTCTGTATGACTTCAACATACAGTATCAGGGATTGGTCAGAATGCATTATTACCGCTAAGTTTCTGACTTCTCTTGATATTGTTGGAGGGACAGTAAGTTCTTTAGGCCATATGGCGTTAGGCTGGCATTTTTTGCATTGTCCGCAGTTCATAATCTGTCTTTGTAGTATTGCACTTTAGATGGTTATTCATCTTCTTTGTATTTATGGCACAAAGGTAGTCATCAAGTTTGGAGTTGTAGATGTCTTCTGGGCCATGATTTTTAAAATGATTTGGGTGCCATCTGCATAGTTGCAACTTGTGAGGTTAAATGATTTAATCAAGTTTGGTAAGGGGGTTACGTGGATGTTGAATAATAGAGTGGATATGATGGACCCCTGAGGAATGCCACAGTGTTGTGTGTGAGGAGCCGCTGTGAAAGATGGTAGGTTAACTACACTTCTCTCTTGGGGGATCTCTATTATTAGTCCTAAGCATTTAAATAGTTCAGCCCACGTGCGGGAATCCCGGAGCACTTCTTCATAGAATATCTTAAGTGTAGATGTTCGCCTTTCTTTAAGAAGGCCTGCAGAAACGCTTCAGAAAGAACATAGCGGCTAGAGCGGTTGACCTCGAACCTGCGGATCCGGGTTCGAGTCTCGGCAACGACGCTCAACATCCTGTGATTCTGGGCAAATCACTTAATTTCTCGTGCCTAATAAAAAAAAAAATGAATATGTCCTCATGTAACAAAACTGGTGTTCATGTAAAGCGCTCTGATACCCGCTGTCTTGGGTCTAGTTTGCGCTATATTAAACTCTTTAAAAAAAAAAAAAAAACAACATAATATGCAGCCTAGAAAACAAGCTACATTGGTGAAATTAGAAGGTATAATTGTAAGGAAAATTAGAAGGTATAATTGTAAGGAAAATGTCTTATAAAAAAACTCAAATCTTTCACAAACCCTTTTCTGTAAAGTGAGAGATAAAGGATAGTAAGACAGTGTAGGCCAGTTGTCTCAAACTAGTCTATCGAGAACTGACAGTAGCTCGCAGAAACCTTCAAAGTAGCTCCCAGCCTTGAGTTCATTTTTAACTAAGAATTGTAATAAATAAGTGTTGCGTTCTCCTTTTAAAGTTAGGGGAAGGCTATGTTTATTTTACATTATTGTCAGGCTGCAGATAGCAGAGCCTGATAATGAGCAGTGCTCCATGCAGATTTATGACCAATGAGGGTCACAGAAGCTCAGACCTGAAGCACATAAGTCTCTTAAATAAAAGACCTTTTCAGCTCAACATTGTAGCATGAGAACAAAATGATATTTCAGAAAGCTTTTAAATGAGAGAAAATTCAAAAGAAGCGTTAACTTAATGATTAAGTTACCTCTTCATTTGAATTTTCTACCTTTTCAAAGTGTCACAGTTCCAAACAGCAGGCATCTTGCTCCCGGTGGCTGGGAGACACAGAGACATTTTTATAACAGAAAAATACAGTAATTTTCTTTTAAATGGGAGAAATGCAAAGTGAAGAAAATGTTTTCTATGAAGCATTGTCTTAATGTTTTTCTCTACTTTAAATGAAGCCAATTGAATCCTAATGTTTTATGAAGCATGTTTCTTCATTTTAAATTCCTCACATTTAAACAAATGACTGTATTTTCCTGTTACAAATTGCACCATGTCTACAGACTACTGGGAGTAATATGCCTGCTGTTTGTAAAGACACTTTGACATCTCCCTCTGAGGGACGTGGAAGGTCCAAAAAGAGGATGCCAACCAGAAAACGACATGTTTTCCAGTCAACTTCAAGACCTGGTAGAGCACTGACTTGTTCTCCGTCAAGAAAAAAAGACGCAGATAGATGCCAAGGCAAGGTAGACCTTCTGCACTGTTGACACGCTCTGTAAGATCGATGTTGAGGAGTATATCGACATTGATCCATCGATGCCAAGGAGCAGTGAGACGTCGGAGGAGAAGGTCTTCGTCGACAGCGGTCGACGTTGAAATCCATCTCGATGTTGAGGACTTGAGAGAAAAGGTGAAAAAGGATGCATATCTGTCACCTGACTCAGAATACTCGGGGGGCCTACTCCTCCTGTTCCCCGATAGTACTACCGGATTCTCCACCACTAACTTCATCTCCTCCAACACCTCCAGCACCTACTGCTCCAGTGCCAATGCCTCTGTCTGTGGAATAGCCAAGGCCTAGATTGAGCTCCAGAACATGCCATCGGTCACGCCATCACAGGCGTCTTTCAAGTCATTCATCCTTCTATATCAACTGGACTATATTCACCAACACTGTCCGATTCTCCACCACCTCGCAGTTCTCCAGTGGATGACCTCACTGCATTTCTGGAGGTTCTGGTGAGAGGTGTGGCAAAACTTAATATTCAGATGTCGGTCCCCACACTTACCACATCTGATATATTTGAGACTCTACACCAGCGGTCAGTTTCAAGACCTCTACTTTCATTGGTGCCCGGTCTTTTGGAGCCAGCAGTGGAACTCTATCTGACCCCTGCCTCAACCAAATTTGCCCCAACGAGGCTACAGAAAAAATAAATGCCTCCTGAGCAAGATCCTCTTTTCCTCTGATTGAATCCACCCCCCTGACTCAAAAGTCATTCTGGCGGCCAAAAGCATCATGCTGCCACCCTTTCGTCTGTTTATTTTTAGAGTTTTATATAGCGCAAACTAGACCCGAGACATCGGGTATCAGAGCGCTTTACATGAGCACCAGTTTCGTTACAGATGAACACATTCACTGTTCCTCCCGATACGGAGAGCCAAAAACTGGACTCTGGGTCGCAAGGTCTGTACCATGGCCAAAACCACCATGAAAGCGCCCAGTGCCACTGCCCTCCTGGGTAGATATGATAGAGCTCTCTGGGACTCTAGCAAGCAGTTTGCGGACGATCTTCCCAGAGACAGACGGTAAGACTTCTGGAGATCCTTAATGAAGGCCTCATTGTGTCCAACCAAGTCATCAGTGCTGCAGCGGACTCCTCCCTGTCAGCAGTGCATAAATATTGTCATGGCATTGCCTTAAGGTGGCATTCTTGGCTCCGCCTCACGTCTCTTAAGTCAGAGTCCCAGAAAAGAATTTTAAATCTTCCATTTTCGGGGTCTACCCTCTTCGGCAGCCGCACAGACGATGAGAGAGATGGCTCACATAAAGTCTGAAATGGAGACCAGAAAGACCAAAGTAGCAAAGCCATTCCTTCAGACCATACCAACACCGGTTTTACCCTCATTGGTACCAGGGTCTACAGCTGCCATAACAGCAGCAGCGACGGCAGTCTAAAGGGTGATCCTCGCAGCAGCCCCGCCCAAGGGGGTAAACCTACAACAGTCACCAAGAGCTGAATCTTCCCTTCCCCTCTACTCTTACCCACTCCGGTAGGGGGCAGCATTTCACACTTCCTGGAAGAGTGGCAAAATATCCCAACAGACGCCTGGGTTCTTAATATTATTCAGATTGGTTTTTGTCTCAGATTCACTAGTCCTCCCCCAACCATCATCTGCACATGTTTCGAGAAGAAGTCAACATCTTGCTACAGAAGCACTTTTTCCGTTTCTTCCTTCAAAGTGGTCACATTACTTTGTCGTATAAGCACTTGATGTCTTCCTTGAAAAACCCTTCACTGAATCCCTAGTGAACTAGACATTTTATACCTATATCTCTGCGCCCAAATCTAGCTAAACACCTGGAAATATCAGTCTGCTACAATTGCAGTAACGGGTTGGAAGCCATTCACAGGGACCACTTTGGTGAAGTTAGACAGTTAGCTGTCGGGTCTAGCAGTCTCAGGGTCCTCGCAGAATATTTCACCGGGATAGTGGTTCCAGCAAAGGAGTCATCCTGAATCTGAGGATACAGGATGCTCAGAAAATGCTAAGGATTCTGAAGATGCTGGAGCTGAGCTGTGGGAGAAATGTGGGACTCCGAACTTCAGGGGTCAGCTCTGGCCTCGGGACTCCATCTCCCATGATGTCTCAGTGAAGTTCAGTGCAGGTCCAATTGCCTCTGGTCGACTGGGCTTTGGTTACTGCAGTTGTCCGCAGTTAAGTCTCTTTCTTGCTGGGGGACCAGGATCCACTTCGACAATGGCCATGGGTCCCACGGACTTGAGGTACTCCTTGGGCACTTCAGAATCCAGCGGTGGGCAGGTGATGTGGACAGCTGTGCTTTCACAAGTGCAAGATTCCTTCATCTTTTGTGGCCCTTTAGCTGCAACAATGAATCATCCAACTTACTCCTGAAGTCACTCCTTCTGTTCCGGCACACATGGATGACTTTTGTCAGGCATCGCAGGCTCAGTCCTCTTTGAGAGGTCCTCTGGTTCAGCAGGTGCAATCCAGTCTTTGGTGCAGCTTGCCTTTGCTGGGTCCAGGTAGTAGCAGGACAGACATTCTTAGTTCTTCTTTCCAGTCCAGTAGTGATTGAAGGACAGTGGATTTGGCGTGCCACTTTTATGCCTTCTTCTCATTTGTGGGAAGGGAGGACTTGCTAGCCAATATGGCAATAGTTCCCACAGGAATACTCTGCCTTCTTACCGTCACTTCCTAGCTGTGTGGCTTCAGACAATCCCGGTATACCCCTCTCTACCCTAAACCAAGATGTCGCGAGGCTCCTTCCCCTGTGAGTAGCTACAGGCACACACCTGCGGTGTAACCAGCATAATGAGCCACTCACCCTGGAAAATCGCTTCTGCAACAGGTTTCCCCCTCTTGAGGAGATGCTAGCATGTCTGTCTATACAACGGAGTGATCACCATTCACTTTCCTGGAGCAGTAGCCTCTTTGAAGCTGGGCCTTCAGTGGCCACCACCTGGTAGTCATTCTGCTGCAGCAGTTCTTTTTTTCCCTGTTTCTGGAAGGGCTTCACTTTTTCTAGCAGGAGGCAACCTATTGTCTCGGGTGACAACTGCTGCAGACAGGAAAGGCTACCAAAGGTTTGTGAAGCAAAGTGGTGGCTTTCTAAAGTCACCTTTCTGTTAAGTTACCTGAAATCCGATCTCAGCAATGAGTCTGGTTTAATTGAATGATTAATTTGATACATTGGATTACTAGCTTTGGTGGTCCCAGTTGGAGGTTAGTAGTTTGTGTGTAGCTAGTGAAACACCATGTTAGCCGATGGGACTACCGGCCTTGCTAAAGTGAGAAGCACAATTTAGTGCTGTCACTGTCGGGCATGTTAAATACAAAGGACACAGGCCCTTCTTTTTAATATTAATCACTCTGCCTGGCAGCATACCCAGGCCTTCCCGAGGGGTGGCTTACTAATATTAAAAAAGAGGGTTTTGACCTAGCTAAAGGACTTACTTAGGCATGTTGACTTGGCAGATTTAAATCTGCCCAGCAAGGCTGCAGTGGCAGGCCTAGAGTCACGCTTTCACCTTGTCACTGTAGTTGTGGCACAATTAAGTGCTGCAGTCCACTAGGTACATTCAACTTACTAGCCCTGGGCACCTCTTGTACCATATACTAGGGATTTCTAAGTAAGTTAAATAAGCCAATTGGGTATTAGCCAATTTTAGTTTGGGGGTCAGAGCACCTGCACTGGTGCTTGGACAGCAAAGCCTAGTTGAAAAACCAGCAGCATCAGTCCAAAGACATTGGGGGAATGGGAGGCTGATCATACAAAAAGAGGTTCATTCCTACATAATCATAGCATGAAATAAAGAAACACAATGTAAAAGTGCTGTTCTTGTCATACGGATAACAGGTGAGGTGAAAAGAAATACTTTTTACGAAAAATAGAAAGTAAAGCAAGTTGGTTAACCAAATTCCTCTCTAAAATGACCCATTGGGTTCCATTGACTAACTATCATATAACTGTACTGCACGCATAGCAGCCAAAAAATGATACTTGGGGAAGTGTGGCAATCACAACCCCCAATAAAGTTAGCTTTTTTGTTTTTATAATTCTAAATAAAGTTTGAGAGATGTTTATCAGCCACTGAAAAGAAAAAATCTGTAAATTCTACAAGTAACCTAGATGTCAAGTTTATTATTACCATTTTTTACTGCTTCTATTCTATCACACCAGGGGAGATATAAACATGACATTTTTAATGTAATGTTTTTTATGATACTATCACAAGTTGTTTACTTTGTCCATAATTGATTAATAGTTGAGATGATTGTAAACTGGATTGGAATGGCGCTCACTAAATGCAGTAAGTATTTCGTAGCTCAATTTCTTACAGTAGGTGCCCAGGGAGGAGGTAATCATCCAACACCTCACCATTCAGATCAACAGATCCGTGCAAACTTTAAATCAAGCCCTGGCACACATTTATATTCATTATAACATGTCAATAACCTAAGTTTCCAGGCGAATACATAAAGACAAATGAGTGATTTAATGATTTTTCTTGTTGTGACTCCAGCCAACACGTGTTTCGTCGTTCGAGACAAGACACCTGCGACTTCCTCAGGGCTGGAAAACATACATAAAAGCAGAGTGTAAGCCCAACCATTCGGGCATCAATTATACAGTCATTGTTATGTGAATTTTAAGTGGTCCCAACTGTGCTCATCAAGTCACCTCATATATCCCTAAAGAACGTGCAAATGCATCCAGCATAGGACAGTGGAATCAATATATCCTGTGTCAAAAACATTTCCAATCATCATATTCCTGTGTCAATCAATAAGTGGTGTCTAACATACCAAGCCAAACTATATTGATGTCCACCCTAGGAACAAAAGGGGTGGACCCATGATAGGTTGGGGGATGGATAGTAGTCATGCAATTCATAACCACCATGTAAGTGACATCCCATATGCATATTGTATGAGGGTCAGCTAGCTGGGAGAACCCAGGCCTACCTTAAATCAATGAAAAAGGTCTTATTTGCCTGAAAGTAAAATAGAAATGTATATAATGTGTGTACTATTGAGATTACATCCATGTAGATACCAACCATGAGGTAAAAAACATACCTTCTGACTGGTTATAATTCCGTCCCAGCCTGAGTTTGGCTGGGCAAATTGCATGTATTCACAAAGACGGTTATTCAAGCAAATATCTGCAAGAACAAAGCAAAATCCTATTTACAGTTGTGGAGCAGGTCGCTCCTAAATGCAAATATTGGCACCAGGCATAGAGTGCATGCTTAATTTGAAAGTTTAGTGGAAAGGGTTTCCAATCCTTGCACTAACAAACGTCTCAATTAGATTGACTATTTATACAAGTCGCCAAAATTAAATAATCATAGGATAAAAGGGGGAGATCCCAGTGTAGAAGTAATAGCCATGAGAACATATTATATGGTTCCCAAGTATACTGACTTAGTGCACGGGTGGCCAACAGAATTACAGAGAAATCATGTGCTAGGTGCCATGAAAGGGTTTCCAATCATTGCACTAACAAACGTCTCCATTAGATTGACTATTTATACTAGTCACCAAAATTAAATAATCATAGGATAAAAGGAGGAGATCCCAGTGTATAAGAAACAGCCATGCGAACATATTATACGGTTCCCAAGTATACCGACTTAGTGCACAGGTGGCCAACGGAATTACAGAGAAATCATGTGCTTGGTGACAGGCATACCGACAATGCACGATGTGGAGTAAACATCGTGCTAAGTGAGGGGCTGCGTATTCAGTCAGCCCACGACGCGCTAAAATATCAAAAGAATATACAGAGATTCAAGTAACCTATTAAAAAATATCTACGTCCAAAGTCAGATTCAACATCCACAGGCAATTAAATACATATATTGCGCATCGTCAGAGTCTAAGTTCAATCCTCTGGCACCTCAGTATGGCCGCAATGTTCTATAGATACCCGGAAGTGCCTCCTTTATTATGAGCGAGAACGAATGACTAGTGCGTGAAGGATAACAGCGGCGGTAACGAGATCGGCCGCCATCTTGAGAATCCTATTAGATAATGTGAACCATGTGGTTAATATCTGTCATACGTATCCATCATTAGAGTAAGTCCATATGTATCACAGTCTCCCGGCGAAAACTTTCTTAATGTGTTTGCTGATTTTATTATTTCCATTCCGAACATATCTATTCATTCTATTAATAGAATAACCCTGACATAAAATTGATACGGACTGATGGTGTCGGAAGTAAGGATTCCGGCCGCCATCTTAGATCAGTCACCCAGTCTCGATCGTTGGAGACGTTTGTTAGTGCAATGATTGGAAACCCTTTCCACTAAACTTTCAAATTAAGCATGCACTCTATGCCTGGTGCCAATATTTGCATTTAAGAGCGACCTGCTCCACAATTGTAAATAGGATTTTGCTTTGTTCTTGCAGATATTTGCTTGAATAACCTTCTTCGTGAATACATGCAATTTGCCCAGCCAAACTCAGGCTGGGACGAAATTATAACCAGTCAGAAGGTATGTTTTTTACCTCATGGTTGGTATCTACATGGATGTAATCTCAGTAGTACACACATTATATACATTTCTATTTTACTTTCAGGCACATAAGACCTTTTTCATTGAATTAAGGTAGGCCTGGGTTCTCCCAGCTAGCTAACCCTCATACAATATGCATATGGGATGTCACTTGCATGGTGGTTATGAATTGCATGACTACTTCTATCCATCCCCCAACCTATCATGGGTCCACCCCTTTTGTTCCTAGGGTGGACATCAATATTGTTTGGCTTGGTATGTTAGTCACCACTTATTGATTGACACAGGAATATGATGATTGGAAATATTCTCAACACAGGATATATTGATTCCACTGTCCTATGCTGGATGCATTTGCACGTTCTTTAGGGATATATGAGGTGACTTGATGAGCACAGTTGGGACCACATAAAATTCTCATAACAATGACTGTATCATTGATGCCCGAATGGTTGGGCTTACACTCTGCTTTTATGTATGTTTTCCAGCCCTGAGGAAGTCGCGGGTGTCTTGTCCTGAACGACGAAACACGTGTTGGCTGCAGTCACAACAAGAAAAATCATTAAATCACTCATTTGTCTTTATGTATTCGCCTGAAAACGTATGTTATTGACATGTTATAATGAATATAACTGTGTGCCAGGGCTTGATTTAAAGTTTGTCCACAATGTTTTAAAGAAAAAATCCCTGTATATTTCGAGTTTTTCTACCCTGAAACACCCAAATTTGATATCATGTCAGGTGTCCAATATACATTCAGTGGAATAAACTCAGTCTTGGAGACATTTAATGTATAACCAAATACAGTTGAGTGTCCATAATTTGTAAAATGTGCGCTAAGTTAGTTTACACTTTTTATTTATAGGGTAATATAACCTCCAGTGTTATCCACAAGTATAGCGATAACATGGTTTTAAATAAAGTAAAATCTTTCGAGATCTTAAATTAAACTGTTGCCAATCTATCTAATATCGAATTGCATGTTATATTAAAATCTCATCCCTCAATAAGGGATATGTTGCCAGGGTTCATTATATACTTAGTAATGTTTTTCACAAAAATAGGATCATCAATAGTTGGCATATTTACATTAATTAGATGAATAACAAATGTATCAATTTTATCTTGAACATGTAAGAATCTACCATTAGCATCACTGTTTTTTGCTTAAAAATGTGAGCGTTTAATTCCTTGGCAAAAAAAAATAACCACGCCATTCATATGTCCTGAAACACTTGACAAAATAATGTTTCCAATCCAGCCTTTGTTCAGACCAGGATATAAAATTTGTGAATTTCCTCCTTCCAAATCTTTGAGGATCAGATAATCTATATTTGTAGCCAGCTCTTTTGAGATGATTTCTAAGAAGAGAGAATTATTTGTGTTTCCTTATATTTTGTAAACAATTGAGATGGTTGTTTTGCTGCACTGTGAAGATCTGCCTCAGTTTAACTGCATTACATTTGCATTTCAAAGGTAGGCGATGAGCTTTGTCATTTTCAAACTGGTCTATTCATTTTAGATTTAAAAAGCTGGGTAGGAGGTTTTCTACATACCTCTTACATATTTGGCATCCTATATTATCTGGTAGATTGAAGATGCAGAGATTATACAGTCTGTTTCTATTCTCAAGATCTATTAGCATTTAGCACGTAGTTGTAACCATTTTTACAAGAGATGAGAATTGATTCAACTGCTTCTTGTTATCATTTATTTTAATTTTATGGTCAGACACTTTTAGATAGGATAGCTAATTCTTTGTCAGTGCATTTAATGTCATTACTTAGAGTCTGTGTTAATATGCACCTCTGGAATCTATTCTAATATTTTATTTAATGAGTGTTCTTGAGACTTAGCAGGAGATAATGTTTGATTCCTTTTAACAGACTAGAAACCTTTAGATTCTGATGTAGAGATGTCTGATGTACAATCAATAAGTCAAATACGATAATTCCCAAAAATACCATAGTCATTGAAAAATGAGGAAAGAACTTTTGGATAACGCTCAACACATTATCTAAAGTCAACACTTTATTATTAATTTACAACGAGCATTGACTAATTTAATTCTTGCTTTATAAAAGTGAAAAGAATGCTAGTACAGCAGCTAAAACTAGCTGTTAGTGCCCAAGGGTTGAGGCAGCGGTTAGGTCTTCTAGGAGGCCATATAAACTCGCATTCCGAGAGGAAGAAGACTATTGCTTAAGGGCATAGATTGAATTCCTATGGGCCCTAGGGCATATACCATCAAACCACCTTATCTCCTTTGTACACTTGAGCCTGCTGTTAATAGTTAAGATGTTAAGTATATGCTTTGTTAGCTTATCAAAGGCATCTAGGACCGCTTTACCCTGTGATCCCATATCCAAATAGAGCTGCATCTCATCTGCACACACTGCATACAGGCTATCTAAAAAAGCCTCTGGTATCACCTTTGACCATTTTAGCCTGCATGCTTGATATTTTAAGCTAATGACGAAATTTGAGAAACTCCTATCCTCCCCTCTATGTACTTCAGTGCAATAAAACCAATTCAAGCTTAAAAGGATTATGATCGCTATGACTAGACCAAGAAACAGTCAACTTATGAACTGTAGGGGCTAAGGGTGCAGAAATCATTATAAAATCAATAATACTAGAGGAACCCCTGCCTGTATAAGTTGGGACTGGGGCATCCGTTCCCAGCTGTTTGAGACAAAGCAAGTTATTACTGGCAAGGAGCTCTTCTAAAAGATGACCTGATTCTGTATGTTCAAAGTTGGCAGCTAGAGGTAGAGCATCCACATAACCCCTTAGAGAAGAACAGCCCAGATAACAAAGATGTGTGTTAAAATCACCTAAAATTATGAGCTCATAATAGGAATGTTGACTCTCACCATATTGTACGAGAAACCCCTACAGTGCTACTAGGTGCTCAGTGATAAAAAGTCTACATTAAGAATTATATACATTAACTACCAGCAGAAGAGGACAATTCGAAAACATCAGCCTACTGCTAAAAAATGAACTGATTGACACTCCACAATTCTGGTGGTTAACGTGAGCTTAAGTGAAACCAATAAAAGACCTCCCTTAGATATGCCCATTATGGATGGAGTAGCGCATTTAAAAAAAGAAATAAAACCATCCAGATAAAAAGCCTCACTGGTGTCCCTTGTTTCCTGCAGAGCAATTATATCACAACACACAAGCAACCTCTTCCATGATACATCCTCCCCTTTGGACCCAAGTCCAGCTATGTTCCAGGACAAAATCTTCATACAGAAAGATTCTAAAGTGACGGGAGTTGGATTAGGTAGGGGGGGTGCGAATATTACCTATCTGGGACACAGACCTTGGGCCCTGCAGCTCAGCCCTACCAGTGTTTGTTGGTAATTAACGTAATTTCTCCTCCAGTGGACCCACATTGTTAGTTGCAAGCACCAAATTGTTTTACCCTGCTTGGAATCCAGAAATATATAAAATCGAGAAAGGAGTATGAATAAATACACACATTTTTTTTAAAATTATTTTTCAGCCAGTTATTAATAATAACAAAAGGATCACTAAGCAAAGAGCGGTAAAGTTTTACAAGCCTTTTTTGAAGAATAAAAACATGGAAGAGGGACCATGTTAATAGGCTGCAATTGCAAGGGGCTGGAAACCTAACACAGTTTGTTTAAGGAATTACTCACCACCAGTATCCCATTGTAACCTGGAAGCCAGTTCACTTTTATGGGAACACCACAACCCTGGGTATAACTCAGTTGGAAGTCGTTACTCTTCTCTGGGGAGGAGGGGTTGCATATCACTATAATGAAGATTTCCCTCGAAGGTTCTTCATTATTAAACGAGAGCACTGAATACAGTAGCAAGCGCATCCCTTTTTAGAGCAGAAGAAGGAAGTAAGGAGAAAGTTTACCTAGAAAGATTCCTCAAAGACGCCGGACCCACTAGGGCAATCTGATTCCAGAGATTGTCTTGAGAACATGAGTTCAGACTTCTAAACGGTGGCTTTACATATCTCTGAAACGTGAGTATTCCTTCCTAAAGCCATCAAAGTCCCTTTACTTCTTCCAGAGTGGGCTTTGGGACTTTGACAGAGTTTTGTTTGCCAACTGATAAAGAAGAGCACAGCACACAAAATGATCTGACTTAACATAGGCTGCTTCGCTGTGGCTAAAAATGTTCAAGCTGGACTAATTTCCAAATGGTTGCTCTAACTGCCTAATGTCTCTTATCTGGTTAGGACTAAATTGGAGAACTTTTACCATAAATAGTGTGAAGGGATCTTTCTGCTGGAGAAGACTCATTTTGAAAGAATGTTGGTAATGAAATGATCTGTTCAACATAGTAATCTCACTTCTCCATAGGTTAAAAAAAAAAAAACTGAATAAGTTCTCATTCCTTGTTCTTAGGAAAAACACTGTCAAGCTCATGAGGAGAGAGATTATTTGCAACCCGCTGAGGCAATATCTACAAGAATACTGGTCATATGCTGTAAAGAAGCTTATTGTATTGTTACGAGAGGTGGTCACATTTGCCTGGTGACAATAATGTTAAGCTTACATGGGGGAGAGGGCCTCTGATTAGTGGAAGACTTTCTCCATAA
The DNA here is from genome assembly GCF_964204655.1 of Triturus cristatus. Taxonomy (NCBI): domain Eukaryota; kingdom Metazoa; phylum Chordata; class Amphibia; order Caudata; family Salamandridae; genus Triturus; species Triturus cristatus. The sequence continues at coordinate 14,964,890 of NC_140591.1, forward strand.
ATCCTTAACCACTTGCATTTTGATAAAAGATTTGTGTGGGATATTTTCTATAAACCATAATAGCTTCGTGGTGTTGTATTGATTTGTATAGGGTATCTAGGAGCTTGGGAAGCTGTGTAGGATTGTAGTCCCCAAGGTGCTTATACGAAGAGCTAGATCTTCAAGTTCCTGCGAAACTCGAGGAGGGAGGCTGTGATGAGTTCAGGAAGGTCGTTCCATGTCTTGGGAGTGATGTAGGAGAATGACCGTGAACCCCAGTTCTGCTTTTGCGGAGGCGGCAAATCTGTGCGAGTGAGGCAGCGTGTAGGTGTCTGGTGGGTTGGTGAAAGTGTATGCGGCTGTTCAGATATTCTGGTCCTGTGTTGTGTAGGGCTTTGTATATGTGCATGAGAAGTTTGAATTGGCTGCGCTTGTGAATGGGGAGCCAGTGTAGCTTCCTGAGGTGTGATGTGGATGCGGCATGGGAGGTCGAGTAGGAGTCTTGCAGCTGTGTTCTAGATGGTCTGGAGTCTGTGTATGAGTTGCTTGGAGATTCCGACATAGAGAGTGGTGCTGTAGTCCAGTGTGCTGGTGAGGAGTGCTTGCGGGACAGTCCGTCTGGTGTTCTGAGGCAACCATTTTGAAGATTTTTCGCAGCATGCGTATGATGTGGATTTCTTGCGTGGTCTGTTGATGTTGGTCCTAGCTCCGACTGCCACTAGATGAAGTTCAGTGGGGAGGTCTTGTTGCCGAAGACCAGTTCTTCCGTCTTGTCGAGTTGAGCTGCATGCAGTTAGTTCACATCCAGTCTGCTACCAGGGTCATACAGTTGGTGAAATTGGTTCTGGCAGTGGTTGTTTTCCTGTTGGGTGTCATCAGCATAGGAGATGACCGTGATATCTTGTGATCAAATGATGTTGGCGAGTAGTAGCATGTATTATTTGAAAAGGGTGCGGCTGAAGGACGATCCCTGTGGGACTCCGCAAATCAATTTCTTGGTCTCTATTGTGAAGGGTAGCATTCTGACCCTTTGGGTTCTACCCGAGAGGCAGGAACAGATCCATTTGAGAGCATATCCTTGTGTGCCAGTCTCTGATGAAGGTGTTATGGGAGACAGTGTTGAAGACTGCAGAGAGGTTGAGCAGGGTGAGGGCTGCTGTTTCTCCTTGGTCCAGGATGACTAGATTGTCATTGGTGTCCACTAAGAGTGCTGTTTTATTGCTGGGGTTTTTTCTGAATCCTGATTGTGTTGTCTAGAAGATGGTGATGTTCGATGTTAGTTGCTTGTTGATGGCCTTCTCAATCACTTTGGCTGGATAGGGAAGCAGGAAGATGGATCAGAAGTTGCTCAGTTGATTCAGGTCGGATGTGGGCTTCTTGAGGAGAGCATTGATTACTGCAAATTTTCATTCATCGGGGAAAGTGGCAGATGTGATTGAGGTGTTGATGTGCCTCAGGGTGGTGCTGATTGGTGATGTTCACAGGTTGTAGATGTGTTGGGGGTCATAGGTCCGTTGGGGCTCCTGAGTGGAGGGTCCTCATGATTGCCGCTGTCTCGTTTCTGGTGAGGGTTGTCCATTCGGTCAGGTGGCTTTCTTGGTTGGTGGGTAGGTTAGCAAGGAGTTCTCTGGGGTTGGGTTGGTATGTGAAATTGCTGTAGATGTTTGCGATGTTGCTCAAGCATTCGAGGACTGCTGTGGAGCAGGGGTCTTTTCGGTCCTCCAAGTGAAAGTTGAGGTCACTGACGAGACTGTAGGCTCTGGAGTCGATGGTGAATGGAGCGATGAAGTTGGCAATAAGGTCGTTGAAGGTGGCTTGTAGTTCATGTGGTCAGTAGGCAAGGGTTCCATTCAGGGTGACGTTTTCAGAGATTTGCAGCTTAAAGTGCATGCGTTGCATGAATAGTTGTGGCGTTCTCGGTGGATGGTGTACATTTGGATTCCCTGGTGCATCTTAATAAAAAATTCAACTCTGATCTTGCCATATGAATAAGTTAAGGAAGTATTGCTTATTCTTGGAATCTGATCTAGTTGAAGGGACTCGATGAAACCAGATGCAGAATCTCTTACATTTAAATACAGAAAAAGTTCTGGTCAAGGTCCGCCTTGCATCTTTTATGATTTTCTTTATGGTCTTGGAGAATGTTTAAAGCCTGTTATTCCAGTCAAGGAGAATAAATGTCACTACTAATGTGGCCCGCTTCCACCGGTCCTCGGTGGATGGTGTGCATTTGATAGATTCTCTGGTGCATCTTAATCAAAAGAAATGCAACTCTGTTCTTGCCACATGAAGTTAAGGAAGCATTGCTTCTTGGAATCTAATCAGGTTGAAGGTACTCTAAGGTCTGCCTTGCTGCTTTTATGGTTGTCTTTATGGCCTTGGAGAGTGTTTAAAGCCCTATATTCTAGTCAAGGAGAAGAAATGTCACTACTAATGTGGCCCTTGCAGTGCATCCATCATTCCATTCAGGTGTGATAAAGCATTTGTAATGTGTAATTCTGGTAAGCTGCGGTACCAGAAAATGGAAATTCAAAAACCACAGAGTACTTCAAGCTGTATAATACAACCATGAATTCTACCAGTTTAAAACAAAATTGAAGAGAGCTAGGAGGCGAAATTTTGCAAGTTGAACATATAAATATGGGTCCAAAAGGCAGTGGTCTCATCTAAAGATTGCAAAATTGCTGACTAGAAATTCCTTGGGGTGCAGCAAAATATATTTATGAGCAAAACTCTGGGCCTGCCTGAAGTGCCAAAAACAACTAGAATTCAGAAAGGCACATTAAGTCAGTTAGCAAAGTAGAGAAAAACGTAAATAGCAGCTCAGAAACGCTCACCTTGAACTCCATGCATAGCTTGGAGCTCAAAAACTGACTGAACAGTGTGCTGTACAGGATTGCATTGACCTCCGATGGGCTGAGCAACGTTTGTTGAGTTCTTAATCTAAGCAGCTAAAATTAGCATTCCCTGCTCTGACAAAATCAAGCTGGGGCAACATGAGTGAGCCTGAATTTGCTGGAAGGTCCTGAAAATAAGTAAATTGGACAACATGACCTAGACCAACTAACATCAGTACAGGCATACGGGAGATGCAGAAAACCCATGCAGGACAGGGTGGAAGTAGATTGGCTTGTAACATTCAGCAAATGTGAGAGCAAAGTTCTCAGATTCCTAAGTAATTAGGTAAACTCTCCTCTTAACGTGGGCCAGTGAGAACACATCTGTGTTTTTCCCCACAGGTGGAACTTCCTGCCTACTTTACATGGTCTGTAAGCATTCTTGAGTTAATTGAAACTGTGGAAATTAGAAGTTTGTAATTTTGAGACCTATTTAACTTCGATTGAGCAACTTCTCTTACAGTGGGGAATTGTAGTAAATAAGCTAATGCTTTCTGTCTTAATATGTCAAATGTCGTTTTTAAATATTTTTAATGTTTACATTTACTACTGAGGTGGATCTGCCACTTTGATTTTGTGGCCTATGCATTGTATGAACTAATTACCATCTAATACATTAATTATTTATTCATTTGTGAAAAAGAAATTGAAAATATATTAATTTACATCGGTTTTTCTTTTATTTTCCAGCGGTGGTTGATCTGAATGGACGATATTTTGGTGGCCGAGTGGTTAAAGCTAGCTTCTACAACTTAGACAAGTTCCGTGTTTTGGATCTGGGAGACTCTTGATCCAGCTTTTTGGACTTTTTATTCCCTGCTAGACCAGTCTTGTTTTGAGTTGGAAACTCAGAGCGGTGTGGACAAGTCTGTCCTTATTGAAAAATGAACTTTTGGAATGGTTTTGTCACGTTCATTGTGATGCCCCATTTTATTTTGACTTTTATAGTATAAAGACATTTGTAACAACGTTTCTGTATGTGTGATTCGTTCTTTTTATTTTTCCTTCTCAAGTGTTTTGGCATTTGCCATGATTTCTGTTAAGTAGATAAGATTCCTTTAATGCTTGGAGAAAGTGCGCTACATAACTGCATGATTTTTATTTATTAAAATAGAATAGTTGCACTACAGACTTGCAGAGCTCCATCCATCTGCTTCATCACCTATTTCAAGTGGCAGTGCTTGGTCATTTACCCAAAATCTCGTGCCAAGACACCAAGGAAATGAACTGCCGACCCGAAGTGTTGATATGGTCTGCTTTTTATTACTTTGATCACCTCTATATATTTACCTATGTCCTTCATGATACCTACATCCTTCATGAAAGATTTCCTCATGCTGAGAAGTGGAACAAGGTTAGCAAATTTGGGGATGTCATTCTGTTTGGCTGTCAATATATTTATTTTCAGTTAGTTTGGCAGGGTAGTTTTCATGCATGCAATAACTTTAAAATTATCTCCACTAGGTTAGAATGTTATTTGGGTTTAAGTGGATTTCTGCACAAATAGGGTAATTTATTGTGTTAAAAAATCTAAAGTTGTTGCTTTCAACCAGTGAACTCGTCTCACCTATTGAATATTATTTTGTAAGGCAAATTCCCTTTATTTTGAATTTCTAAAGTGTACTTAATTTATTGAAATGCGTTTTTGTTTCTTAAATTGAGGTATAATTCTTGTGGCACTGAAATTGTGTAAATATTGTAAGGATGTTTTTAAATACTTTAATTCTGAAAAAAATGATGGGTGTTTAATAAGTAAAGGAAGACAATAATTTTCTCTGAGGCATCTTAAATTAGAGAAATGCCAGTATGCTGGTGCATGGATATAATAGTATACTGGAAGAAACATTTTCTTACACATCTTTGATATGATAATAGGATATAATGAGTAAGTAGTATTAATAGGGAATACATGTGATTGCTGGTGTAGGGACCTGATGTATCATTTGTTTTTACAGACAAGCATGGCTCGCAATTTATTAAAGGCACATTTTGAGTGACCTATGTCACTGCTACTTGAAGTGTACACATAGCTACTCTTTATGAATCAATAGGATTAGGAGGTGTGAAATCTGCATCCTCCAGTCCTAACGAATTGCATTGATAAATAAGGATGTAATTGCAGTCGCAACCATTGATTGGGTTCGGACTCCTGAAAGGGAGTGATATCCAACCACAAAGTGGAAGCAGTCATTAATTGACAGATTCCTTTGAATGTTTGTTTATATAATGTGTGGTTGTAGATTCACAGGCTTTGTATGCTCCTGCCATCTAGTGTTCGCCTTGGACGTTTTGCAAGTTGTTTTTCTTCGAAGAAGGCTTTTGAGTCCTGGGATGCCCACTGACTCCTACTTTTGTGGAAAATGCACTTGAGCCCCAGCTCCATGTTATATTGTTTTTTTCCGCCTTCGAGTTCGGACATTTACCAACGTTCCTCCAAGATGGTCACATGTCTAGGGTGACCAGATTTTGAAAACCACAAAAACTATCATTTAAGCGAAATAGGACTACAATTTCACATCGACCGAGGAGAGCATAGCCTCTTTATAGCCGCTTCATTGACCTTCAATGCTGGAGAATGTGGGTCCTCGAAAGGTAATGGACCAGACGCCCTTCCAGAACAGCCTCTGGTGCCATGTGAATTACCTGTGGTTGAATCATCACTAGGTCTGTAAACTCTGCCTCTCCCCAGACCACAATCATGTCCCCTGTGACTCTTGCCTCGCCATCCACTCAAAGAACACCTTGTGATTCCGAAGGGAGATGTGTTGGCCGCACTGCAAGATACACCAGAAGTCTGCCTATGTTACCTCGGACAACTTTGGCATACATGACTCTTGACGGAGATGACGCCGGCCCTTCCATCATCCCGCTGCACCAAGCCACACCCAGCCAAGAGGCTATTTCCTCCAGTACCTGTGACCCTGAGAAAGAAAAAGCTTTACTGAGCCCCCATCCCTCCCCCAAGACAGATGGTCCTCAAATTAAGACCTCACCCAGGGTTGTAGGAGCGGTAAGCTCCAGCACTTACTCAAAGATTCCTAAGAGGCGCTATGGCAAGGCAGAACACCACTTCTGAGGCAGTCTGGTGTTGGGCCCCATGCACAAATCACAACCACCTCGAAGATCTCTACTGGCATTGGGCTGTGGTTGGCATCCGGAAAAGGCGTCCGATTTGAAATGGGGCCCAGCTAAGGATGTCAGCCTATCTCAGCCATCCATTTCCAGGTGGCCGAATTCCCATAAGCCTCAGTACCGCTCAAGGCTGGCGCTGAAGACATTAGTACCCAGGTCCTGTTTACTCCGAAGAGTGTCAGCGCTAAGAATACCATCAAAGATCGACTCTGAGGATTTGGAAAAACCAATCCGGCAAAGGCTCCAAGAAGAGCTTGATGCAAGGCAGAAGTGCTTCTTTATTGTTCCCGTCACAGGTAAAATTTCGGCCAAACCACTTCGACGACACCAGCAGGGACTCAAGACTTGCCTTCAAGTAGGAGCCCGCTTCAAAGCCACCCCTCGGATCTGATGCCCTAAAGATATAGAGATGGGGACATTAACCTTCCCCCCGCCCCCCCATGCTCCACCAGCACCTTCATTTCTGTGTTCATGCTCGCCTCCGCTGCCTCCATCACTGTCACCTGAGGGGTCCCCACACTTGTTCTCCAACCCAGACAGCGCCTACGGGTCTGCTGATCTATGTGACAAATGCCCTCCAAGCCAGGATTTACAGATTACATTTGGGATTACTAAAATGTTCATTCCCGGGTGATCCAGAACTCAACCAATATCCTGTTGGGGCATTTCCCCAAATGATACCGTAGCAAACAACAAGGTGATCTAGTGGGTACCTGCCTTCCTTCTACTAAATGGACATGGATGTCCTCCACAAGGGGGAGAACTTCTTCATTTGGATGCTCTTTAAGTCAGAGCGGATGGTGCAGTTTTGCAGCATGAATCCATTTCTGGATTCACATACTATGCATCTATTCTGCCATCTGGTGGTTGCGTCTGGAATTGTGCTTTGTCCTTTTATTTTTATTTTTGTGGGCATCGTCAACCACCATTTGGTAGTAAGTTGCCATCTTCAGTTTCTTTTTTCTTCCTTTGGGTCTAGAAGCATGACGGAGGAGCTCAAAAGAATCTTTGAAATGACCAGAGAAAAAAAACGTGGTTTGCCACAGAAGAGCACTGGAGGTTACAGGAAGAACCGAATGGCAGAGAAGGGGAGCCTTCTTGACTAAGAAGGGGCACCCTGCTAGCTAGCTCCATGTGATCGGAGAGTAGAGAGTTAGCAGAGAGTCATGGAGAATCCCCTCTTTAAGTTTTGCTCCAACTGCCACCATACGTTTATGCAGAGTGTTAGAATCCGGGTTCTCTGGTTGGTACAGGTAGGTACTTGTGACAAGCAGGGAACCTTTCCTCCAGTCAGGGTAAGGGGTTACACTCCTGAAATAACCCCTGCTCACCCTCTAGGTAGCTTGGCGCGAGCAGACAAGGATTATCTCAGAGCGTTATAGGTTAAGCATTTGTGAACACATACAGTAACCAAGTGACAATACTACAGATGGACACCACACAGGTTTTTATATTAAAAATAAGAATTCTTTATATAGAGTTACCACAAGACCATTAAACGACAAAAATACACAATACTGTTACTTTAGATGGTAGAAGTTTGCTTAGCTCTCTTTAGTTATTAAATGCGACACTTTAAGTCAATGTACCTTAGATGCGACATGCAGGGCAACGAAAGTGTTGCAACAACGCTGATGCGATGAAGTTTTTGGTGCAAAGAAATAAAGACGTGAAGATCTTCCAGATGCGTTACGCTTCTCCGATGTTGCAAGAAGACTCGATGCGTCAGCTACAGCGGCGTCACCCCTTTACGCGATGCGACGACAGCGGCCTTGGCAGCGTCACTCTTCTCCGACGTTTGCGAGACGCTTCCGCTCGATGCGATGCTGCAGCGGCGTCACCCCTTTACGCGATGTGAAGACAGCAGCTCCGACGGCGGCATGCTTCTCCGTGGATGCGAGGTGCTTTTCTTGATGCGGTGCAATGCGACAACTGCGATGGCGACACGCTTCTTCCTCGATGCGAGACACTTCCGCTCGATGCGATGCTGCAGCGGCGACACCCTTTGCGAGATGCGACGACAACAGCTCCGACGGCGGCACTTTTCTCCTTCTCGAGTCGCGCTTCCAGCTCCTTGCGACACGCAGTCCCTTAGAAGGCCCAACAACAGCCGTAGGCACTTCCAAAAGATTCTGGGGAGCTGGGGGGTGAAGTCCACTGGTCCTGGGACTTCGTTCAGGGGGCAAGCTCAGCTCAAGCCCTTGGAGATCTTTTAAGCACAAGTTGAAATAAAGTCTTTGTAGTCTTTTCTCCTCTCCTTTCAGCAGCAAGGCAACCACTGCAGGCCAATCCCCCAGGTCAGGGACAGTACTCCTCCTTACAGCTTTCCCAGTTCCTTCTCCTCAGGCAGAGGTTCTTCTTGTCAAGCAGGATCTAATTTTTTGGGAGCAGGGTCCCAATACTTATACCCATAATTCCTTTGTTCCTCTGGGGTAGAGGGGCCTTTGCCCAGTCCAAACCAGTTCTTAAGCACTTTGTTGACATGACTCTGCCTTTCTATTCAGGGTGCAGGGCAGAGACATCAGCCGCTCCACAGGAGGTGGAGCCAGTATTGTGGTGGCAGAGCACAGCCCTATTCAGAGTCCAGGTGCACTCCTTCCACCCATCTGGATGTCAATCTCTCTATTCACCGCCAGGCTACCTAGCCCTGCCCCTCTGGGTTTCCCCAGCCCTGTCACTCACACAAACCAGACAGGCAGATACACATCATAGCAGAGGCGGGCTGAAATGGTTAGGCAAGCAAATACCAACTTTCTAAAAGTGGTATTTGCAAACACCGAATATTAAAATAAACTTAACTAAAAGATGTATTTTATTATTCTGAGTTCAGGCATACTAAACTCGATTTTCTACCATGTTCCCTGGGTCTGTTAGGATCATAGGATGTAACAATTCTAACAGCCCATTCTGGCCTATGGAGAACAGGTAGCCTTACAATAGTGAAAAACGAAAATGGTTGTAATTCACTATTAGGACATGCCACACACATCAGAGCTTGTCCTACCTTATGCTTACAATGCACCCTGCCCTTGGGCCTACCATATGGGTGACTAACATGAAGTTAAGGGAAGGTTTAGGGACTGGGAAGTGGGTGCACTTGCCCAGTCAGCATGACAGTACCAGACTGCACGCAGGTTCTGCAATGGCAGACCTTAGACACATTTTACTAGGCCGCTTCTGTGGGTGGCACAACCTGTGCTGCAAGCCCACCAGCAGCATTTGTATTTACAAGCCCTGGGCACTCCTGGTGCACTTTACTGGGGTCTGACAGTAAACCAAATAAGCCATTCATGGAATCCAACCAACATATACATTTTAAATAGGGAGAGCATATGCACTTTAGCACTGAACAGCAGTGGTAAAGTGCCCAGAGTCATAGAATAGCCAACAACAGGTCAGAAAAAGTACAGGTGGAAGGCGAAAAGTTTAGGGACCATCCGGCCAAAAGGGCCAGGTCCAACACAGAGGGATCTACATGAGGACTGCAATCTGTATCTGCCGAAACCTTGAGGACGAAAGTTGTGAGGCCTACACCAAATTTGTTCCAAAGACACTGACGGGAACGCTCAGACAACAATTAGAGCACCATGGCATAGCTAGCACCCACAAGCCACAGAAATCCCTCAGAGACCTTTGTCTCTCCAGCAAGGATGAAGAGAACCTCGAGGAAGCCGAACAGCGCAGGGAGAGGAGGTGGACGCCAAAGGAGACGCCACCAACAAGATGGCGGCGAAGAGGAAAATGGTGACAGATGCCGAAAGAAATCTGCAGAAGATAAAGGTGACAGAAGGCCCAGGCACTAAGTCTTCGGACTCGCAAGTCATCAAAAGATGCCTTGGCATGGAAGCACCCTTCGACTAAAGGCCAGCACAAACATAAGGAGTCTCATGAGTCCTAACCGAAGGACACCAATGGAGGCAAACATTTGCACCAACCCTCAATGCAAGCGGGTGCACGAGAGGGACTGAAGGAAAAGGACAACAAGTCAGAGGCAGGAGAACCGCCTGCTCTGCAAAGGAAGACTCCTCCTACACCTGATGCCAAACAAAGCACTGTAGGTTGAATGCAAGAACTTAAGACTAGGCTGAAATGGCAGCCTTCCTTCAGAGAAAAAAAAGGAGTTTGACAACTCCTTGAAGGACTTTTGCGTCCTGGCAAGCTCTTAAAGGACCGCAGAGACGGAGGATGAGCAGGCGTACATTGAGGTGTCCTCAACCTGGAGCCACACTAGGAAGAACGGGAGGTTTCTTCAAGTTCAAGGATGGCGATTCAGCAGCGTTTGAGGAACATGGCCAGTTCGAGGACATGACACGATCTTGGCGCGGTCTCACCCAAGAAAGGCATGTATAACTCTCCGTCGAGGACTTTACCACCATATGACTTGTCCTTGTATAACAGCCTCATCAAAGGGCGGTAATTGCATATCGTGTCCAACTGAAGGAGGAAAAGGAAGACACTTGCTTCCTACTGGAAACCATAATTCCCTCACAGAAGGCAAATCTTTACCTGCCTATGCTCTTCAGCATCCTTGATCAGGTTGCTGGAAGCCTTTAGAGAACCATCCATGGCAAGTTCAATAACCCCCCTGTGGAGAAGTGCAAATATTCCATGCAAGACCCACAATTCATTAAGAGGAATGTCCCCACGGACTTCATTATTGTAGCGACCGTAAGAAAAGGAATAACGCCCCCATATCAAGGTAGTCCGCACCAGAGAAGCAGAGTAAGAGATTGGATCTGGTAGGCAGGAAGATGGAAAGAGAAGCAGCCACACAATGGAGGATAGCCAACTCCAATGCCCTCCTCAACCGCTATGAGCACCAACAGTGGACGAGAAGGAGGGGCTGATGCAATACCTCCCGGAGGAGCTCAGTAAGCAAGCCAAGGCCATATCAGGAAGAAACATTGCCTACATATGTCTGCGCTGTTTGCGGTGGACGCAGCCAGCAGACAAATGTGCACGTGCACCACACTCAGAAGGCACCCCTGGCTGAGGATCGCAGGCTTCAAACCAGAAGTACAGGCATTAGTTATCAATAGGCCTGCAACGAATCAAAAAAAGATAACCCTACAAAAACTTTGGGGGCACTGCAGAGACTCCCTCAGAAGAGGAGAGACAGCTACCAGGAGGCCAACAGGCAGTATGAGTTTCTCAACAGATATCCATCATCACCAACAATAGCTTCAGCCAACAGACGACACAGCATGTGGCAAGCCAACAATGGCAACACCCAGCAAGGCAGCCCTTTTGAGGAAGGGCAAGAGTAAGAGGACAGTCCCCAAGAGGAGTGGGGACCAGCAAACAAGTGTCTCCCTTGCCCCACAGCCCCACCAGAAAAACCCAAGCGGGGACAGAATAGGAGGATTCCTCCAGGAGTGGAGGTCAATCACCTCAGACTATTTGATCTTAATCATAATAAGACACGATTACTGCATAGAACTCACAGGTTCCTCCAAGAGCAAGAACCTTAAGAGAAGAGGAACCTACAATTGTACTAGAGGTGAAGGAATTTCTACAATCACGAGCCATAGAGGGGGTCCTACCAAGGGACCCTCAGTGTAATTCCTAGTGCTAAAACACGACTTGACATGGAGACCGATCATGGACCTTAGATATCTAAACAAGTTTGTACGAACGCAGCACTTCAAAATGACAAGGTTACAAGAAGTAATCCCACTCCTAAAAAAGATGTATTACAAGGCCACCTTAGACCGAAAGGACGCCTAGCTGCGTATACCAATGAATTGTAGGCACAATAAGTACCTCACCTTTGTTGTGGACATGGTACACTACCAATTCACAGTACTACTTTTTGGCATAAAATCTGCACCAAGAGTGTTTACGAATTGCCTAACGGCAGTGGCAGCACACCTGTGAAGACGGGGTATACATGTCTACCCATAGCTGGACGATTGGTTGTTAAAGGCAATCTAAATTAAGATGCTGCCAAGACATGCAAACAGTCATTAACGCGCTACAATGTCTCTGGTTTACCATAAACCACAAGAAATTATCACTACACCAAGAGCGGGTGAAGTTGCTCTCTGGGGACAAGCCTGAATTTAAAAAGGGCATGGGTATACCAGTCCCTACAAGGGCAACAGCAATAGCAGATCAATCTCGCCTCTACCAGGAGAGGCAGTCTCTCACAGTGGACTGTCATGAAAATGATGACATAATGCATCCCCTCGTACTGCATGCAAAACTACATATTAAACCCATTCAGGTATGCATCCGCAAAGGAGCTGGGAGGATCTAGTGGTTGTCAAAGCAAGAGTGCAAAAGGAGATACAATGGTGGAACCCGACAAACATGAGGATAGAGAGACCTTTCGTCTCCCAGCTCCCACTGTGACCATAACGACGGCACATCCCAAAAGTCATGGGGAGCACACATGGACAGTCTGAAGGTCCAGGGCCTCTGGAGTCCTGTGAGACGCCATGAGGCACATAAACTACCTGGAACTAAAGACGGTCTTCTTAGCTCTGAAAGCATTCCAGGCGCACATAAGAGGGTTAGACAGTGCTTATCCAAATGGATAATACAACGTCTAGGTTCTACCTCAACAAACAGAGCCACAAAGTATTTCCTGCTGTCGAAACGCGCATGAGATATGAAAATCGGTGCTCCAAAAGAAGACCTTGACAATGCACCTTCCACGGAAACGAAACACAGAGACAGACAAGAAAACACCTCCCACAAATGGGAAATAAAGCAGGAAGTATTGAACAGCGTATTCAGATGCTGGGGCACACCAAGTATAGACCTTTTCAGAAGCTCATAAAATTCCAAATGCCAAGACTTGCACTCAGGTTCGTAAATCACCAATCCAAGTGGAATGTTTAGTCGCTAGACTAGTCGGGGAGATTTGCATACGCCTTTCCACCTATTCAACTGATCCCAAGGGTACTGGACAAGGCCAGATTACTGTGAACATCACTTGTACTTATCGCACTGAAGTGAGCCAGACAGGCATGGTATTTGCACCTACTAGCGATGTCTAAAGGACAGATCCCAAACAAAGCAACATAGTTACCTGTTCACTATGCAAAACGGAAGAGTGTGCCAACCACCCTCAACCAAGCAGCGTGGCTCCTGAATACCTACAGTTTGGATACTTACAGCTGCCGCCCCAGACAATGGAAATCCTGAAGGAGGCTAGAAAGCAAAACGCTAGGAATTGCTACATGGACAAGTGGAACAGATGCATACACTGGTGCTGGGACAACAGAAAAATGGATACCAGGACAGAACATAGTACGATACTAACATACCTCAACCAGCATCCTGACCTAATCCTCACTAAATGTCCACCTCGCTGCCATAGTCGCATGCACAAGAGTAACAACTGGTAACAGTCTCTTGACACTACCGGTAGTGAAAAGATTCCTGGAAGAATCCTAGAGAGTGGTGCCCCCAAGATCAGCACAAATGCCATTGTGAACCTTAACACAGTACTCACACAGCTAATGAACCATTTGGGCCAATACACAAAAGGTTTTTAACACTAAAAGACAGCACTCCTAGTAGCGATCAACTCACTTTGCAGAGTCAGCTACAAACACTCACGATCCAGAAACCATGCCTTCAAATCCACACAGACAAGATTGTCCTGCAAACAAACTCTATGCAGAGGGCACACCCTCCTAGGAGGTTTATACCCACGTCCCCTCGGATACCATGCCTGGCTGTACATCTCTGTTTAAGCCAGGGGTCAAACAGCATCTTCTCAACATCCCATTCGATGAGGAAACCTCTTTGCAGCAAAGGTTGCCGAGTTGCTGGAGAAGATCAAGAAGGGCACCATACATCGCGAAATAAATGGGTATCCACCAGATTCCAACTTCCCCCAAAGTGTCTGAACTGGACCGGGCTGGACTGTTCCCATGAGACACAGGGTCAAGACTGATTTGCATATGGCCAGGTCTAAACTGGGGTGGCATGGTGAGCAAAAGAATGAAGAATTTAACCCAGATCTCTTGACTGGGGGTCAATGTTTTGATTTGTTCTGCATTCTGTCCCATCAATTGTGTCTTTTGCTTTGTTTTACACTCCGATGAGAAGCAACAGAAGTCCTTACACCAGCAGGTGTGCAAGGGATACACCAGAAGCACCTACAGGGGTAATGAAGCTAGGAGTAGAGAAGGCTCTGGTAAGGGGTCCCCCACAGTTGAATACTGACTTGCCCCGCCTTCCCCCCCCAATCACGTCAGGGTAAGACTAGAAGATTTCAGCTCCAGCTGGAAGGAAATCACTTTAGATCAGTGGGTTTTGGCAATACTCTGTCATGGCTATTACCTATATCTCCTCAGCACCACCCCAACATCCCACCCCAGACACACAACCTCAGCAGAATACATATTTGCCTTCTACAGAAAGAAGCACAAGTGCTCCTCCACAAGGTTGCAATAGAGAGAGTGCCCCTTCACCACCAGGGCAAGGGTGTCTACTTTCTCTGCTTCCACATTTCCAAGAAGGGCGGTTCCCTCAGGTCAATCTTGAACCTCAGGCCCCTCAATAAATTCATCTTGTCGGAACAATTTCACATAACAACCCTACGGTACGCCATTCCTCTGCTCCAACAAGGTAAGTACATGACTGCGTTAGACATAAAGGATGTTTACTTTCACTTACCATTCTTTCAAGCCCACTGAAGCGACCTCTTTGTGATGAGTGTACAGCACTACCAATTCAAACTACTACCCTCAGGTTATCCCTGCCCAAAGAGTCTTTGCAAAGTTCCTGGCAGTGGTGATCACTCATTTAGCCGGGAGAGAGGCAGGTCTGCTTCGCCATGCCTGAGTGCAGCAACAGAATGTGAATATTCTTATATACTACAATGAAGAAATCTAGAATGTAATATATTTCCAATAGACTGTATGACTTCGGAATATCACAAGCCTTGAGAAAGCCATGGCTCAATCTGCCACATAGGGCGAAACACGTGCCGGCTGTCCCATTTTTAGGTCTCGCCTGGCGTTAGCAGCGCATGCGGTGCCCTCGCCATGCGAGGGCCTTTTGCAATCAATTCAGATTTGAAAGCTACATGTGCACGCGTACGGATGGACAAAAAAATGTAACGCGTATGGTGCCTTGGTGCCTCCTGTTCCTTTCATGGCACGGACAAACAGATGTGGATGCGCGCTCGCCTTGTTGCCTTCTCTTCCTTTCCTGCACGTGCAAACAATCTCCTTTCAAATCGGTAAACAGTAGCTGACAATGGCGAAGAAGCGCGATCCAAGAGGAAACACCAGCCGCTCAAGAAGGAATCACCCCGGGTTCTGGCCTGCCTAACGCGGATATATCACAAAAGCCTGCACTAAGCACTCCGGGACGCTGAAGTGTGAAAGGCCCACACCCAGGACTAAGCTTTCACAATAACCCCACTCTTAATATATCACAAAGGCCCGCACTAAGCTCCCTGGGACGCTATAGTGTGAAAAGCACACACCCAGCACTAAGCTTTCACAATAACCCCGCAGAGTATGTGTCGTTTTAAAGTTAAAAACATTTAACATGTGTTTGTGATTCACGCTTGAGGAAGAACACATTTTTAATATAAGCAATATACAAACGTGCACAGTGCCTCAGGTCAATTATAAAAACATTTTCCTGCACACAATATCAACACAATAACCCCACTCTTAGAACCCCGAAACCAGGCACTGGGGCTTCCCTCAAGCACTTAAAGGCCAGCAATAAGCTTTCCGGGATGCCGTAGTGTCACATGCCTGTACACGGCTGCTCTTAATAATTCACAGCTCATCTAGGACCTAATCTGCACAGGGGTCCTCCTCACACACACACACTGCATGGTGCACACAGACGTGCCGCACACCATATGTACACCTGTCCTGCTCTCAAACACCTAGTTCAGAGGTACAGGGCCCAAGTTTACTCGCACACAATTCTAATCAGCTCGCCTCTGTACTCATATGCCATGTTGCGCACATGCATTTCCCTGTGTCAGTCACTAAAGGAAAGAGATACCTTGCCTGCACCCGTAGACACCTCAATGCTGCACATAACCCCCCCCCCCCCCCGACTGTAACTGCTTTTACAAGCACCATATTCTGCACAGGCACGTCTCCTTATTATTTATTATGTTACTCTCACACACATTAATTTGCGCAGATGCATGTCCTCCTCTCATATTGTGCACATGCGTGGCCCCTTTTCTTTAGAGCACCTATAACCACCATACTCTGCATACACACACCTCTGCACGATTCATGCTGTCACAAGATACAGTATTCCGGGTGCACTCTCTGCCGTTTCCAGGCCCTATAGGTCTTGCCTTTCATTAAGTTAAAGCCATTTGTTTTGCTATACAATACTATTAGCAAAGCAAATGGCTTTAACTTAATCTAAGGTGAGACCTATTGTATTTTCAATGCTTGTTCTGAACATCCTGCCATAAAACATGATTAAAAAATGAGTGGAATGGCTTTAAAACGTGATAAATGGAAATAAAACATCTTCCTTCACTAAACTCTAACTGGACTACTGTGTTGTGTCACAAAATAAAGGAATGAACCTAATAAAAAAACAGACCGACTGAAGGGAGGAACATATGCTTATACCCCTACTCTCACTTGTCAATACGAGGCTGAAAGGTCCAGAGCCAACACCAGGATGTCTGGACCGATCTTTTTCTTTGAGCTCATTTAAGAAGTGGTGGCACTCATCTATTTCCCTTTGTCGACGACTGGCTGATCAAAAGCGCAGATAGGCAGGCAGGGATGTCCAGTCCACGCTAGCTGCAACATCCCTGCTCTACAGCCTCGGATTCACCAGAATAGCCACAAAGTCCTACCATCAACCCATGCAGATCCAGCTCCTCCTGGGTTCCATCCTAAACACCATTACAGGCAAAGGCTACCCCACCCAGAATATGGTGCTGTCATTTCAGCAGCTGCTATCTCTTTTTCAGCCCAATTGTCTGCTTACATACATGTTGCCCAATTTTAGGCTCCACATCTATGCCTGTGGCATGAGTACCTTTTGGTGCTGGTGCAATGGTGGCAAGTGGATGGTCATTGGAAGGATCGCGTGTTGTTGAAGGCCAGCTCCCATTGATCTCTGTTAAAGTGGAACAGCAACAACCTATTGTAGGGAAGCACTTTGGCAGACTTCATCCCACAGGTGATCATTACCACAGATGCCTCTCGCTCGGGCTGGAAGGGAGTGGGGGGGCAGGTTAGTGTTCATCTAGACAACATGACCACACCAGGGGTACTACATCTACTAGCTCAAGCTACTGGTCATATGCCTAGCTCAAAGCCTTCTTTCAGGGCAAAGTAGTCCTCATCAAGACAGGCAACATGACTGCCATGTAATACCTCCAGAAGCAAGGTGGTATCAATTATATCCAGCTGTCAGCACTACTGTAACAGATGTAGCACTGGCCATCTGCCACCTCATACACCTGGCAGAGTACATTTCAGTGATAGACAATGACTACGCCAACTTGCTCAGCAGGATCCATCAACAAGTCCACGAGTGAGAACCACAAGTTCTATTGACGTTCCTCATTGGAACTCCCACAGACAGACCTGTTTGTCAACCACAACAATGCAAATGCCCACACTTTGTCTCCAGGTACCCACACTCAGTCCATGTACAATGCTGTATGATGAACTGGTCAAGGGCCCTTGCCTACACTTTTCCTTCTCCATCCATGCCTTGTAAGGAAGATGCCCCAACCATTCCTCATACTAATCCTTATGTCTCACACTTGGGCCAGGCAGCCTTGATACTCTTCGCTCTTTGATATGTCCATCGGCCCCCACAAGAAACTCCACAATAGGCTGGACCTTCTCACGCAAAACCAAGGCTGAATCGGGCACCCGGACCCCAGACAGCTCAACCTGGTGATCAGGCACTTTGTCTTTTAGAGTTTGACTAGCTTAGCCTCCTGCAGAAGTGTATAACTATCCTGACAAAGTCCTCAGACCTACTTCCTACGCATGTTATGCTGCAAAGTGGAAAAGGTTTGTCTAGTATTACTTCCACCCAGCATCTAGACCCTCTAAAGCCTATCGTCCAGTACATCATATGTTACCTCTTGCTCCTACAAACGTCAGGGCTCTCTTACACTTCCATACCGCTACACCTGGCTGCTATTGACACCTGCATATAAAACGGGGAACATGTTCCTTATTTTGAATCCCTGTCATCAATGCATTCATGGAGGACCTCAAGAGAATCTACCTTACTGTTGCGCTCACCAGACTCTGGTCCTCCCTTCAAGCCCTTGCGCTCTTGCCCTTTACACTTCTTGTGACTTTCATCGTGGCCATAACTTCCTTCAGGTGCATCAGTGAGCAGCAGGCACTTACCCTACAAGAGTCTTTCTTTCAGGTTCACAGGGACAGAGTTCTTCTCAGAATTAATCCCTAGTTCTTACCCAAGGTGTTATCCCTTTTCTACCTCAATCAGACTAAGACCTCCAAGTCACCTGGTCAACTCCACATGCATTTACCAAGCCCTATTCTGTGGATATCTTAGCTGTCAGCAGGCTGTGGTTGGCCAGACAGTACTAGGAACCAGGCATCTGCACCATCCATTGGCTGACCACCACTTATAGAGAATAGTGCTTTACAGTCTAAGCAAATCATGTCTACAGCCACACATGCTAAGAATAGAAAATGTTATCTACCTTTTTTGAAGCATGTAGTGATGTAGGTTCACATGCATCCACCTTCTTTGCTGCAGATATCTATTTTTGTCACAACTCGCAGTGCAGGCATAGTGTGTATGTATGTATATGTATATATATATATATATATATATATATATATATATATATATATATATATATATATCTACTGGCGGTCGCCAGTAGATAGTTATAGTTAGGACCGTGTTTCCATAGGAAATCTGAACATTCTATTTTGAATAACTTTGGCGCCGGTTGATGAATCCTCGCGAAATTTTCAAAACTAATGGGGCGCTCAGCTCCTACCCTGAAAGTCTCGGGGTGATTCGTCAAGCGGGGGCATTTTTCCATAGGACCTTTAGTCGAAGGTACAGCCCGAACGGCTGAACAGAATTACTTGAAATTTGGCAGAGAGGTAGTCCTCAGGTCAGGGAAGTGCCTTTTGCAGGTCTGGTGTCAATATGTTCAGTAGTTCCTGAGAAAATAGCATTTAAAAGCATATACATATATATATAGCCGCGCACCGTGCGAGCACTCTAACGTGCGCGAGCGTAATTCTGATTGGTGGTTACATGTTAGTCAACGTTCGAATCGGTCAAAATCAGGAAGTGTCGGCCGCCATTTTGTTTGTTTTCAGTGCGAGAGTGAAAAAGGATGGTGGCGAACGTGAAAAGGGGGCAGGGTAGAGAGTTCCTGACCCCCTAGCCTTTGTCAGGGAGTCCCTGAAGGACCCCGAAGGCAAAAAAAAATTGTAAATTTTTTTTTTTGTTTTTTAAATCGCGGGGGTGCGCGCACCGTGCGCAACCAAAAAAAAAATAATACATACATAACTTAGCATTTAAAAAACCGTACAAATTCACTGAAAAAACCATAGAGAGTTATAGTTGCCTGCACTAACTATAACGGGGGAATTTCATTGGTTTTTTACGAGTGAAATGTCCAGCTAACTATAACATGTGTGAAACCTATGGTTTTTTCAGTGAATTTGCAAGGTTTTTTAAATGCTAATTCCTAACTATAATGTGTGTGAAACCTATGGTTTTTTCTGTGAATTTGTACGGTTTTTTAAATGCTATTTTTTTTTGGAGATTTTTGGTAAACCTAATATATGTACTATATCCTGCATTATGGAATGGTTAATTTTTTTTTTATGCATTTTTTTCCGTGCGCGTACGGTAAGCTGACGCTACGCGCTCCGTACGTCATAAGTACAGTGCGCTTACGTGATACGTACGTGACGTACACGCATGCGCGTTGCGCGGAAGCAACGTCGCGGTTACGCAGGGGCGTGTAATGCGCATGCGCGAGTGCGTCTTACGTACGCGCTCCGTAAGCGTCACATTTGCGCATGCGTACTTGTTTACGAGCGCGTACCGTAAGCTTACGGAGCGCGCACGGTAGGTCATGTGATCCACAAAGAACACTTTTCATTGGTTGAAACTACTTTCAGTTCCAGAAACTTCCCACACCACACCCATTCCCCTCATTACTGCTTGAGATCCCCTAGGAGAAGGAGCTGAATTGACATTGAGATACAATGGCAGAGCAGCAGACCTCTTCTGAGAGTGAGCCTAGCAGCACCATCATCAGACAGAGAAGGAGGAAACAAAAGGATTCTTTTGTGTGGGAGTATTTTACTTTTCCAGAGGGGCAGAAAAAGGTCAATGCTCCATTGGTCACTTGCACACTTTGTGACCGTGTTTTATCTAGAGGAGATCCAAGGAAGAAGTATTCCTTTGGTAATCACTCTATGAAGAGACACCTTAGGGATAAACATCCCAGGACCTTAGTTTGACATACTGAAGAACTCTTCAGTAAGTCACCGGAGCCCAACCTCAGAAGCTCAGCCGAGTACATCATCGGCAGCTCAGCTGAGCCCTTCCTCTGAGGTGGGAGCATCACCTTCTTCTGCTCCTCTGGACATTAACCCTCGATTTCGGAGGGTTTCAATGAGGTGTACAACGTTTTGTGGTCTTATTGTTTTTGGGGAGACCAGTGTTTCCCTTATTAACAATAAGATAGACCAGCACGTTTGTAGACGCTCATAATATTCCCATTCTTTCTTTCCTCCATCCCTGTATTAACCCAACGGCTCTTTTAAGAGCCAACCCTACCTCACAATTTTTTTTTTTTTTTTTTTTAAGATTTCCTTTTTGAAAAAAATTTACAGCCGTGCGCGCACGGTACGCGTAATCGCGGAATAGTTACGCGAAGTTCGCGTATTTTTCCTCGCGGAATTTCTCGGTTTACGCCGTGCGTGTACGCTACGCGCATTCGGCGATTTTTCGAAAAAAAATTAAAATTAATTTTTGCCCTTGGGGGTCCTTCTGGGACCCCCTGACAAAGGCTAGGGGGTCAGGAACTGTCCACCCTGCCCTCTTTTCACGTTCTCCACCTTTGTTTTTCACCCCCTCAGACTGCGAGAGACAAAATGGCGGCCGACACTTCCTGGTTTCGACCGATTCGAATGTTTACTGAGATCTAACAACCAATCAGAATCGCGCTCGTGCACGGCGGCGTGCGCGTACGGTAAGCCTACGGTACGCGCTCGGAGCGCGCCCATAGATATATATATTGATTTAAATGCTATTTTCTCAGGAAATACTGATCAGATTTACACGAGACCTTCAAAAGGCACATCCCTGACCTGAGGGCTACCTCTGCCAATTTTCAAGTAATTCTGTTCAGCCGTTCGGGCTGTAGCTCGGACTAAAGGTCCTATGGAAAAATGCATGGGGAAAACGCGTTTTGGGACCCCCCCTTTTTCTCAGCCCCCGCTTGACGAATCCCCCCGAGACTTTCAGGGTAGGAGCGGAGCGCCCCACCTATTTTGAGAATTTCGCGAGGATTCGTCAATTGGCGCCAAAGTTATTCCAAATAGAATGTTGCGGATTTCCTATGGAAACACGGTCCTAACTATAACTATCTACTGGCGACCGCCAGTAGATAATAGATATATATATATATATATATATATATACTTTTTTTAATGGCATGTTTTGCTGTATATACACATGATTAGCATACTCCTGCCATCTAGTGTTGACAAGGTGTTTTTCTTCAAAGAAGTCTTTCGAGTCACAAGGTATAGCAACTCCTCCCTTGGGTGGCAAGGTGCACAGGCATTGACTCCATGTTAGATTGTGTTTTTTCCCACCATCAGATTCGGACATTTACAAACTGGGCTCCATGATCTTTGTACCCTCAAGGACTTTCATCGATCCTGAAAATTTCAGAAAAGTCTTTGAACAACCATCTTGTTCTCTTCACACACAGCAGATGCCAGCACACCTCAGTGCCTAATCATGAGGTCCTTAGGCCCCTGCCGGGTCTTTTGCCTCAGACTTCTAGACGAAAATACAACTAGAGGGATGAAAAGAACACCTTTCCAAAAACTGCCCACAGTCTCATGCAAAATATCCTTGTACTACCACCATCCGATCTGCAACCTGTGCCTCTCCCCTAAGAACAATGAGACCACCTGGAAGGCTGGCCTCTGTTATAAGAAAATCCTTTGCTACAGACAGGAGCCCAGGTGAGCCCATCGAAGGATGCAGTCACAGAACATACAAACCCCAACATCTTTGGCTAACAGGACGTGAGGGTGAGGGACAGTATCAACCCGAGACATTCACCATGGAAGCTGCTGAACTATCTGCAAGTGCGGAGGCAGAGCTCTCCTCTGAATCCAAAGAGGTATAACAGCAAAGCTGTGTGAGGCCATTATGACCAGGAAGACAGCAACTGTAAGTACTATGGCCTCCGAGGGTCATATTGGTCTAGCCCAGAGGCCCTGAAAGAAGATTGATCAGCAAAGACATTGGGCATTCAACCTAGCCCCAAAAAGACTTTCTTCCGGACCACCATGGGTGCTGTGCACAAACTTCAGAGCGGATACCAGTCGCTGTGTCAAACCCAAACCACTTTGAGCTCGAAATACCACACAAGCCATTGAAGCCGAAAGACTGTGTGGCTCCGGCCTCGAAATCCAGCCAGGCACCGAAACCGGTATCAATACCAAAAGCTCCATCGCTGGCCAAGGTTACAGCAAAACCAACAGAGGCCTTCACATGGAAAAGGAGACTACCCTTTGGGGTGCAAATTGCTCTGGAGCAGACCCACCAAAGCAAATAAAATTCGAAGACAGGGACACTAGGTGGCGTGGCTTGCCAATGTACGAAGATGGCTGTTTCCTGAAGCAACTCCGCAAGTCTACCTCCCAAAACCACCTTAAATCCGTCATAAATCCGACTGAAGTCTGCTGGAGATGGTGGTAAAAGGTGGCAAAAAAGCGGACCAGCTGCGGAGCGCATCGGCTGGCAGTTCGTCGACTGCCTCTGTGGGCTACCGAGCTGGGGCCTAGTTGTCTTTCTGGATACTCTGCCTAAATTTCAGAGGAGCGGTGTGCTCCTAAACATCCCGAGGCTTCGGAGGTGACGAGACAGCAGATGCAACAGGGGATGTAGCTGGTCCATTAATCGGGGAGGGCCTCGAGGTTTGCCCTTCTCTGATGATTCAGGTGTAGGATTATTGCTGAGATGGTCCCCTGGGTGCTGTGCCTGCCCTGGCATCAAGAGGCTGTACCCCCCCCTCCTCCCAGCAGCCGAAGGTAACCTGGAGCCACTGCCGGGGCGGTTGAGAAGAGATACATCCAGTCATGACCGGGGGCAGGAATAGCTGGAGGTGTTCTGCTGTTGGTGGGGGGAGACGCTATGATCCGGAGAGGCGGACCACTGAGGCAGTGCAAGAGATCACAAAGTGTGAAGTGCTAAATCCCTGGCGTGGTTGGGATAGCTGGTCGGGCTGCCACTGCCTAGGCTACAAACCCCAGCGCCACATAAAAGCTCAGGGAGCAAGTGGGAAAGTGCTGAATGCCCAAGAACCACAAGGCAAAACAAGCGTACCTCCATCGATACAGCACCTCTTCAAGAATATCTCCACTGCTCCCAAAAACACACCTAGTGATCATATTTAAATAAGCCATGAACTAGTCCACGAGCCTCCTGTAAGGATCCTCCAAGTCACGAGAGTCCCAAAGCGGCGGCCAAACCTGTGGCAGCATTGATAATATAACTAGAGGTGAAAAAACAAGTAACAGCACCAATTGAGATGCTCTGTGTGGGATTGACCAGACCAACCAAAAGCTCGGGGAGGGGGGGACATCTGAGACACCTTGACCAGCTGCAGTGGTTACCTTTGTGACTCCTGGCAGGCGGCAGCAGCTGACCCTGTGTCCTATACGACTCGCACCACAAAATCAACTGAGGTCGCACTCAGGGGGAGACACGAAGATCAGCCACCTAATGAGACTGGATAAATTCACTCTCCAGAAAGGAGCGGAGGCCCAAGAAATTCACCACGAGCACCTGCCCCTCGAGTCACCGTAAGCCCCCACTGAGGGTACACTATCCCTCCACGACATCATGTAAGCCAATACGAGGGGTGCATACGGCTTTGGAGAGCCGGATAGACTCAGTCACGATAGAGGTCTCGTTGATCCGAGCAGACCTACGCAATATCGGGGCGAGAGTAGAAGGCTCCACTAAGACTCTACTCCACGATACCACAGTGCTCAAGGCTCAGATGGAGGAAATGTAAACACTCGAATCTAACCTGGAAGCCAGACTCGAAGATCAAGAAGGTCGGTCACGACACAATAATGTTCGAATTCTGGGGATCCCTGAAGGGGCAGAGGGACCAGCAACAGATCTATTCGTTCAAGACCTTGTCTGCAAGTATCTCCAACCGAGGGGGCTCTCAAAATTGTTTTCAGTGGAAAGGGCCCATTGGGTGCCGGAGGGGGCGGCCCAGACCTGGGGCCCCGCCTAGACCCATCATAGTGCGTCTCTTTAATTATAGAGACCGTGACGTGATACTCCAGACAGCCCACACTGCTCCTCCAGTCCTATTTGAAAACGCACAGGCCACCTTCTGCCCGGATTTTACCCAAAGACACAGAGGCTGAGATGCAGTTTGTTAGCAGTTAAGAAAGCACTTAGAGATAAAGGGGTAAAGTACTCGATGCTCTTTCCGGCACGCCTACAGGTGGAATCAGAAGGGAAGGTTTTGATCTTCACAACACCAGAGTCCTCGTCGGAATGGCTTGAGGGTTGGAGGACAGTGGAAGGCCCCGGTGTTAAGGCTCACCGCGGGAGACTAAGGAAAACAATGGTGCCTGGAGATCGAATAACAGAGGACACCTACCTCGGGAAAGAAGCATAGAAGTGTTCGCTATCGATATACTGACTGTCACTGGGGTAGGGGGAGGGCATGTACTCTACCTGAATCCCATAATGGACTCAAGCCTAAACGGGCCTTGAAGAGGAGAAACATATTGAACTAGATGGCAACTCAAACTCCATCCTTTCTGTAGGGGAAATAATCATAGGGCCGAAGGAGGGAGAGAGAGGGGGAGAGTTAGAGGGTAAGCCTACATTCCCGATGTCCGTTCGGTTGGGATGGGTCGACAGGCTCTCTGCTGAGTTGGGGGGCGGGCAGTTGGAGCACCGTCGGGCAGGGATGCGGCTTGGGCAGTGGAACAGGAAAAGGAAATGAGGGGGGTGTTCAGAATCTTTTAGCAGTTTTGCTGTGTATTTTTCTATGTTTAATGAGACAAGCAGTAGACATTCATTACCACAACCCGAGCATTGCAGTCAACACCAATATTTTGACAGTGACTCACGGGGGAGGGAAGGATCTGAATGGGCCACAAAACAGGGCTAAAACAGATAGGATGCTAGCCACCACATGACAGGACAATCTCCTGCTGAACCTAAATTAATGGCCTGGAATGTAAACCGGTTAGGGAATAAAGTCAAACTGGGTATAGTACTCCACTTTATAAAAAGACACTCCCCTGAAATTGTTTTACTGCAGGAAACCCATCTCATGGGCAACAGGTGTAATGCTCTGAACCAATGGGGATACAAAATGAAAGTACACGCAGGGTACACGTCTGGTGTCAAGGGGCACAGAGATTCTTCAAGACAGGACTCCTTATAATTGAAAGGACTTGGTCGGATAGTCTGGGTAGATATGCGGCACTCTCTGGGACCTGGGCAGGCGAGGTGATAAATATCCTGTCGATGTCCCCCCCCCCCCCGACTCTAAAGGGCTCGAATTTGGCTGACTTGGGGGCTCTTATGCTTGATCTCCCAGTGGGACGTCTTTACATAGGAGGCTATTTTAACATGACAGGATTGGGTTACTGGATCGCTTACCACCTAGGGTCCCACACCCCACCCAAACACGCCTGACGGAGTTTCTCTCGGCGCTAGGCCTGATTGATATTTGGAGATCACTGAATCCCAACACATAAGAATACACTTTTCACCCAGAGGGAAATGGGAGCCACTTGCGAATAGACTTTTTAATATCCCTTGCTTCACATGACCCCATTTCACGGATGTGAAACACCTGGCGAGAGGGATCTCCGATCATTCCCCCTTATCGGCAAGATATAAAGTGGGTGACCCACATCGATCGGGCACAGTTGCTATTAACCTTTGGTATGTTAAAGTGCCGGCAATAAGGAAAGAACTTATTGAGGCCACTGAACACTACTTTCAAGACAATACACATTCAGCTCCATCAGCGCAGGTACTGTGGGAGGCATATAATGCAGGGGTCAAGCCGTCTCCCTGATTTCAGGGTACAAATAAGAAAAGAGAGCAAAAGTGACTGAGCTCGAGCAAGACATTATGGACCTCGAAGTTCAATTAGTGAGAAAGGGCGATGACAACCTACAACATTAACTAAAACTTAAACAACAAGACTATAGAGATTGGGTGACAGAAGAGGCCAGGAACAAACTTAAAGTGACTACTCCACAGATTCGGTATCTTTGGAACAAGACTCTCTAGCGTTCCTTGCAGATATCCCGCTCCCGGTCCTGACTGCGGAGGAAAGGCCGCTGCTAGACAACGACCTTATTGAGGACAAAATAATTAGAGCTTTAAATTCGGGTAAGGCATTGGGTCAGGATGGTATCCCAAAAAGAACTATATAAGCTCACAGCACATTTGCTGGCAAAGTTTGATGAAAGCAGGACACTCCGCAAGCTCTTGATAGATCAAAGTCAAAGGCTAGGCACTATAGTAGTAATACATAAGGAGGGAAAGACATGGGACCAATGTATCTCCTACCGACCTATCGCATTGCTCAACGCGGAAGC
This sequence comes from Triturus cristatus, assembly GCF_964204655.1. NCBI lineage: Eukaryota > Metazoa > Chordata > Amphibia > Caudata > Salamandridae > Triturus > Triturus cristatus. Next base: position 14,991,732 of record NC_140591.1, read on the forward strand.
AAAGTTTCTAGCAAAATTATTAGCCCTACGACTTCTTCCAATGCTTCGCACCTTAGTTCATCCAGACCAATCTGGCTGTATGCCACGGTGCAGTACAGCCCTAAATCTTGGACGCCTCCATGGGGTGCTGGGACGTACCAACCGGATCCGAGAGGATGCTGCGGTTCTATCTCTTGACATGCACATGGGTTTTTGACACCATTGATGGCCTACTATTTTTGCGGTGCTTAAGCGAATGGGCTCCGGACCGCGCTTCCTGGATTGGCTCAGTCTCTTATACACGGAGCCCCTAGCACAGGTAGAGGTCAATGGGAAGACATCAAAAGTGTTTCCCTTACAACGAGGCAGGGCTGCCCCTTATCCCTCTTAATATTTGCGTTAATGATAGAACCGGTGGCAACCTGGATCTGAAGAAATCCACTAGTACGAGGTCTTCGCTGGAGAGAGGACTGGAAAGACAAAATATCCCTGTATGCCGATGATATCCTTTAATACGTTGCCTCTCCCTGTTCCTCTATCACCAGAATACTAAACATCTTTGCTACTTTCAGTAGGTATTTGGGTTACACAATGAACTGTTCTAAATTGGTGGTGTTTGTAACCTGCGGGCAGAGGCCCTCTCTCCCCACAGAATGTGAGGCGCAAATAGCTATGGAGGGATTCTGATATCTTGGAATTTGTAACAGCTGACCCAGCGCGTTTTCAGGACCGCAATCTGCAAGGCCCCCTGACCGACTTAAAAATGATGACCAACACTGGCGGTCTCTCCCCCTCTCCCTCCTGGGTAGACCGGCACTGTGTAAAATGATGGTCCTACCGCGATTTCTATACATTCTGCAATATACACCATTTTGAATTCCTGATACATACTTTAACTCAATAGATAGTGCTGTCCGAACCCTCTTATGGGATCAGCAAACTGACCAGTAGCTGGTACTAGGGAGGAACTGCATTACCCAACGTTCAAACTTATTATAGGGAGACTCAACTAGCAACTATAAATCAATGGATTCACCAACCTAAATCAGAACCTGCTTATCGGATGGATTGGCTGGTTCTCCAGCAGAGGGGATACCTCCAAGCGCTCTATACTGATCCGCGGCGCCTCTCGCTGGAAGGGCCCACGGCACTAACAATCTGCTTATGGCACTCAACCCTTTCTAAGCTAGGATGGAAGAACAAAATCACCAAGGTAACGCCCTTCTGGGAATCCCAGCAACTGGATGCATTGGGAACTAGAAAAGGCTTTAACAAATGGGACTTGATCGGAATCTCACAAGTGGGCGACCTACATACGTGGATGGATAGTATACCATTCGAACAGAAACAAAGAATTTATGAACTGGCCCACACTGAAACTTTCCATTATCTACAGATCCGACATGCCATAGAGGCAGAAGTGCCCTGGGGCAATGACCCTACCTGAATTGTCACCATTGGAATGCAGGCTCCTAGAAGAACACTTAACCCTTAGGGCGATTTTACTAACATATCAGAAACTCATTAACCACTTCCCCGACACTCTTATAACCCTGAGGGACTGCTGGGGACATGACATCACAGACCTACAAGACGAAGACTGGCTGGAAGCCCTAGCGTCCCCAAGAAAAGTAGCCATTAGAGCCTGCTTCAGATTGGTCCAGCTTAAAATCCTCCATAGAGCCTACATCTCCTGTAGTAAAAATGGGTAGAAAGACAGACGCACTTTGTTACAGAAGTTGTGGGGAGGAGGGGTCGTTCTACCATACCCTGTGGGCATGTCTAAAAATTCACGACTAGTGGAATGCTGTATAGTTGGAGAGGTGCTAACATTCTTTGACCAAATGGTGTCTCCTTGATGTTTGGGAAGATGCGGTTCTGGGACGAGCAGATCAAACCTGGATTACATTAGGTCCAATGTTAGCGAAACATAACATAGCCCGTTATTGGGGGGTATATGTCCCACCAACCTTTTGGGACTGGAATAGAGACATGGATTGGTGTATGGTGGCAGAAAAATCAGTTTATGTGAACAGACGGTGCCCAAGAAAATTGGGGAAAATATGGGACAAGTGGAATGCATAAAGAGGGAATCCATGCACTGCCCCCATGGGAGGGATAATACATTCCCTGACTAATCTGGATACTGATTAAAAGTTGTAACAGATCAGACAAAGGTGAATAGATTTCGCTCTAGTACCCGGTAGGCGCAGATTAACCAACATTATACTGTAATATTCTATTGTCATGTTTTTCATAATTGTGATGCGGCGCTTGTCTCACTGCTCGGTGCTAATAAAAAGATACATTTGTTTTAAAAGATAGGGACGCTAGCCCTTAACCTGCTATTCTTGCTTCTCCTCCCTCTGCAACCACTTCCTCCAACCCCACCACCTCCCAACTGCAGAGGGGCCTCTGGGAGGAATACAGTAGCGAGCTATCTGAGTAGACCCAGATGCCTACCCGGCTAGACCCTTCCCACCGGATGGCACCACCTCCTATCACAAGGTGATCCAAAGGGCACTAGCTATTACAAAGTAAGCAATCATGTCCTATAGAATGATGATGTCTTCCTTGTAGAGACGTTATCGAAGACACAACGCTCAGTGTAATTCTTACCGATGCTCAAAGGAATGCATAAAACACCAACTTTAAAGATCTGGGTGGATGAAAGCTCTAAAGCATCCCCTAGTGATCCCATTTACATCATGGGACGACTACTGCATGACTTTTTAGTGGTGCGTACTGCACGTAAGCATGTAAATGTCCAGGCCAAATGGGGCACACTGCCCCTGGACAAAGAAAATCTATGCTGCAGGATAGAGGGTCGCTGTACAGGCAGCAACACATTGGAGAATTGCCAACTTGGTGGGACTGCTCTGGCGGTATGACAGGGTGCACATGGATGAGGTACAAGATCTCAGCAAATTTCTCCCAGAAGAGTACAGACAGGGGGGGGAGGAGCTGGTGACTGAGAGAAAACCATCTCCAATGCAGCCATTCGATGTGCCCTAGATGCTGCGTACACTGCAGCACGAGGTATTTACACCAGTATCCTCATTAGGCGGCATGCTTGACTGCGGGTGTCAGAATTTAAGCCAATGGTCCAGTAGCATTTGTTGAACTTGATGTTTGATTGGGAACACCTCTTTGCGCTACAAAAAGATCAAATGTTGGAGAAGTTGAAAAAGAACATAGAGACGGAAAGAAATATGGGTGCCATTCAATCTGCACTTCATAGAGGGTCCATTCAGAGACCGCACTAAAGGGCAGGCAGCAAAAGTAACTCTCCAGACACATCTGCACCCTACGATGGACAACAGAATTAGTATTAACAAGTCACCTAGGGACTACTCATGAGGAGGGTTCTGTAACAATAACATGGGTAGAGGCTAAGGAGCTGCAGGGAAAGGTGGCTTTGCCAACAGTGACTCCCCATCCCCCCGCCCTGACCGCTTAACATCTGTTGGTGGAAAGCTCCAGTACTTTCACCCTGCATCACATCAGACGTTTGGGTGCTGCTACTGCCTAGAACTCAACACAGCACCAACAAACATCCCCTACGCAAGCGGCATAGGTATCATCAAGCCGGTGCTTCGCTCTCAGTGGGGCAAAAGAGTTTACCCAATATATTTCTTCGTACACAAGAAAGAGGCACGCTCAGATCCAGTCTAGATCTGAGATGTTAGAAGGCGACCTCAGAGGGGCCCGGAGGGGGCCCTGACTGCCCTGAGACCCACCCTCGAGGTATCGTAGCCGGGCACTGGCGGGAGACTCCTCAGGGGAGGAACCTCATATCTAGGATCGCACACTCAGCACCACACGACAGAGAGACACCACACGAGGAGTTCTTAAGAGCAAATCTTTATCAGATTGGAGTGGTAGGATCTTTATGATCGGCACGGCAAATATATACAAGCAGAGCGTGGGCTCTCAAAGTCTTGGAGGGGAGTAGGAGGGAGCGGGACAGTCTTTGGGGATATGGATCAAATGCAGGAGCGTACCCGTCGCACAGCTCACAATCCTCGAGCTGGGGGATACGCTTGTCGTCGTGGGGTCCGGCGGGACCAAGAGAGTCTGTGGGAGCCGCGAGTCACTCAGCAGGGCTCGGTTACAAGTTCGGTGGTCTTACGATCTTCGAGGAGCCGCGAGTCACTCAGCAAGGCTCAAGCACAAGTTCGGAGGTCTTACGATGTTCAGGGAGCCGCGAGTCACTCAGCAGGGCTCAAGCACAAGTTCGGAGGTCTTACGATCTTCAGGGAGCCGCGAGTCACTCAGCAGGGCTCAAGCACAAGTTCGGAGGTCTTACGATCTTCAGGGAGCCGCGAGTCACTCAGCAGGGCTCAAGCACAAGTTCGGAGGTCTTACGATCTTCAGGGAGCCGCGAGTCGCTCAGCAGGGCTCAGGTGTTCCAAGGCGAATCTGCCGGAGAGTCCCAGAGCACCCCTTGTTATAGGGCGACCCTTCTTTGATGTCCGGAGCCTGTGCAGGCAGGGGTCTTGTCACCTGGGGGTCGCTTGTTGGGGGTTTCCTGCCATTGTCTTTTGATCCGTTCAGGGCCGGGTCGGGAGGAGTCCCAGACACCCAGCAGGCGTGGAGCCAGCCCTCGGGGAGGCCGGCAGGTCGATCGAAACCCACCGTCCCAGGGAAGCGCAGAGGTGTGATAGAAACTGCTCCTCCCTCTCTCATCCCAAGGGGAGCGTGATGTCCTCCAGCCGGAGTGGCGCCTCTAGGCCAGGGTCGCGCTGGGGCCGGGCGGCCATCTTGTTGCATGAAGTGGGCACGCGGGCCCGGTGTGGCCGAAGGGCAGAAGGCCACGGACGGGGAAGTCCGGGTTGGGTGCGTGCGAGTTCTGGTGGGAAGGGTCGGCTAGGCTGTGGGTTTGGGGGCTGGTGTGAGGTGCAGGGGTCAGGTCTAGCTATGTTACGAGGGCCGGGTCTAACATGAGACCTCTCAACAGATTATTCTCAGAATACTTTCATATGGTGACATTGCAGAATGCCATAGCTCTCCTCCAACAAGGTGACTACATGGCAGAATTAGATCACAAACACCCCTACTTCCACAACCCAGGCCACGCAACCCATTGGCGGTACCTAAGATTTGTGGTAAGTGATCAGCATTATCAATTGAAGGTGTCACCACTGCCCCAAGGGTCTTCACAAAGTGCCTGCGGTAGTTGCCGCACATCTGAGGGGCATTCCCGTGTTCCCCTACCCCGACAACTAGCTAATCAAGAGTGAGTGCAAGCTGCCAACAGTGCCTACAGCACACCCAAGAGACCATCTCACTGCCCCACAATCTGGGCTTTACCATAAATACAGTCAAGTCTCATTTGAAACCAAGATCCATCCTTTTCTAGAAGCAGTCGTTAACGCACAAACGGGCAAAGCCTACTCAAGCCCCCAAAGTGTGGCCACAATGTCATCTCACTGTTAAGACAGTAATGCGCCTTTTAAGCATGGTGGCTTCTTGAATTGCGATAGTTCCCCATGGTCAGTTGCACATGCATCTGCTACAACCGTGTTTAGCAACACAAAAGTGTCAACCAGAGGGTCGCATAGAAGATCTAGTGCTGGTAACGGCCAATGTCAGCAACAGCCTATTGTGTGGCAGGCCTTTCCTCGACCCCATTCTGCAGACTACCATTACCACTGACACCTCACAAGCCGGGTGGGAAGCTCACCTCATTCCCAGCACAGTTCATGGTCTCTGCACCCCTGCTCAACACATTCACCATATGAACTACCTAAAAGTCTAGGTGATTCACCTTGCTCTCAAGGGTGTCCTACCACTCATTCAGGGAAAGGTAGTCTTCATTTGGATGCAAAACATGACTGCCGTGTACTACCGTCAGAAGCTGGGAGGTTCAGACTTGTTGCCTCTTTGAAACCTAGCCCAGACAATCTGGCATTGGGTCATTCACTACCACTCATTGAGACTTCACTCCGCAGTGATGGCTGAGTATAGTTGTGTTTTGCAACAAACTAACCACTTTGCTTAGACCTCTCTACTTTGTGATGAATGAGTGTAGTTTGCAATAAATTCATCTGTTCACCAAGACCTCTCTCTAGGGTGTTGGCTCAGTGTCTTAGTGGTTTGCAGCAGACTGACGTCTCTGCCGACACCTTTCTCCAAGAAGAAGAATTTTACTAGTGATTTGTGACACAGTGGCCTCTCTACTGGGTGTGTGTTTTAGGGGTTTGTGTAAAACTGACTTCTGTACTAAAATGTCTTTCCAGGTTGACGAATGGTGATGTTGTGGTTTGTGATAGAATAGCCTGTACTGTTAGACGTCTTACTTTGGTCATTAGTGTTTAGAAAAGACTGGACTATCCACTTAGAACTCTCGCCCAGGTAATAAGTGAGTGTAGTAGTTAATAAGGTTACAGTGAGCTTTCTGCTATATGCCTCTCACCCATCTCCTTTTCTTATTTCAAAAAATATAAATGTCATTTTATGAAGTATATTGAAGTTTACTTTGCTGGATGATGTCATCAGTGCTGTCATTTGAGATGTCATCAGTGATGTCACTGACCATGTCATGAGTGATGTAATATGTGAGGGTCATAAGCAGTGCATTGCGGGGGGCGTAAATTATAGTTCGCTCGGATAAATATAACTGCTGAATTTCTGTGGTGTCGTGTATATACTTTGTCTAAACCGAACTATGACGTCCCTGTAACCTTTGTTTTTTTTCTTCAGGTAATTTCTAAGGTTTTTTAAATTCTATATCCTAACTATATATAGTCCCTGTAACCTTTGTTTTTCAGTGAATTTCTATGTTTTTTATTGCTATTTCCGAACTATAACGTCAGAGTAACATTTGTTTTTTTAGCAAATGTCAGTTTTCTTAAATTTAAATGGTACTACAATTTGACCCATACGTTCAATTTACTAATATACATTTTCACAAGTTTATTAAATATATTTTATTCACAGATTCATTCTTATTACATATTTTAAAATTAAAATTAAAAAATGTGTGTGAGGTAGCTTATGCAGTTCTCTTTTTTTAAATTCATTTTATGGGTCCATGGATCCCTTCGCAGCCAAAAGCACGCATTAAATACTTGTACAACTCAGGTAATTCATACATATTCTATTGAAATTTCCATGTGTATCACTGCCTTCTGCGTGGTTGTGTGAGTAGCTGCGGGAGCGTATAAGTGCATGTGGGAGTGGCTATATGGGTGTGTTAGTGACTGTATTAGTGTGTGAGTGGCTTTCTGGGTGTGTGAGTGGGTCTGTGAGTGCATATGTCTGTCTGTCTGTGTGGGTCTGTGAGTGGGGGTGTGAGTAGGTATATGTGTTTTTTTCAATTGGGGTTTGACTCCGCAGATCCGCCACAGAGCATATGGGATCGCACTGAGCGCCACAGTGGATCCGCGGACCCTTGTGCATTAAAAAAAAAATGTTTTCGACAGTTTCTTGCCCACGAGGTGTCCCTCACAGACCCCTCCATCAGTCCCATGGTACCTCTACCCTGACCCCTTCTATCACTTTAAATTTTTATTTTTCTCCCTGGGAACTGTGAGAAAGTGGCTCTGTATATACTGTTCCCAAATAGGTACAGGGTGTACAGAGTCCACAGTCCCCAGAGGTTTGGCAGAGGCTAAAGTTAGATATAACCTTACTCTCTAAAGTGGTAGCTTGGTCGAGCAGTAAGGCAGTATCAGAGGACAGTGTAAAGCATTTGTTGCACACAATCAGACAGCAAATGGTCTCACAAACTCAATAACTGAACTCCAGGCCAATGGTTTATATATAACAAATATATGCTTGTTTTATTTTAGAACCAACAATAGGTATTAAAATACACTTTCTCAGAATGAGATGCTTTAAATAAATACTTTTGCAATATGCAATTGACTTTTGTAGAAAGTTACAAGTGGTTGCAACAGGCAACACAATTTTAAACACAATAATGCATTGAGTTCAATGGAAGTTTCAAGTTATTTGCCACAGATTACTTTTAGGATTACTTTTGGAATTCCAGGACTGGATCCTAGATTCAGTCCTGGGTCAGTACTTGGAATCAAGTGATGAAAGTCGACTTAATTACTGTGATGATTTTTAGACAATATTTTGCTATTTTAAAAGTTGACACTTAGAAAATATTTGATAGAAAACAGTCAATGATTCTCTATGGCAGAAAATTCAAGTTGCAGGTATAGTATGATCTCGTTACTTTTGTAATCCAGTACTGGGTGCCTAGACTCAGTACTGGGACCTTTATCCAAAACAGGTAAGTAATTAAGTTTTCAGAAATTATACGATTTTTAAAGAATATTTAAAGATTGCAGAAATTGACAGAAGAAAAACAGTCAATGATTTCCTATGGGAAAAAATTGGGTTACTGGTAAGTACAGTTGTAAGTATTTTTCAGAGTCAGTGCTGGGCACCAAGATCCAGCACTGGGAGCTCACCTAAGAGCAGGTGAGTATTTTTGTTTTCGTTACTCGGTTGATTTTGGGCGAATATTTTAAGTTTTGAAAAGTCCACACTTAGAAGAAATTTCAGGAAAAGTCAGTCAATGTTACCCTATGGAGAAAATATCGGTTTAAAGGTAAGTTCTCGACTGGCAGAGTTAAGGTTCTGGGCATAGACTCAGGGGTCTCCCAGGGTCAGGTAGGTACAGTTGGTTCACCCTCAGCGGCACAAGGGCAGCCGGGTGCAGAGAGAGTTAGGCCCAATGTTATCCTATGAGAGGTAGGGGGGCCTTGGTTGGTGGCTGCTGACTAGCAGGCCACGCGGCTGTGGGAGCTGGGCTCCTAGTCACTTACTCAGGGCAAGTGGGGAAGTAGATAGGTGTAGAGGTTACACTGCCAGGGCGGCTGGGTGCAGGGTGCTTTTGAGCCTTCGGGCGCTCAATTGATTTCAATGGGAAATCTCCGGTTTAGAAAAAGACTACAAGCTCGGGGACGAAGATTCTTCAGGCGCCACCAACACTTTGAGAGGTAAGTTGGGTAGTTGGAGGATAGGTAGGTACCCCCTGATTGGGCACAGGGGGCCGGGGGGCGCCGGGTGCAGGGGTGGCTTTTAGTGTCGGGAATCTTACCCTCTGTTGATCGCGGTTGGGGGGGGGCACCTGGTTCTGAGGCTGCAGGCTTCTTCAGGAGTGTCGAGGGAGGTCCTTGGTGCCGGACTCTGGGTCATAGTCGCCGTGGGGTCGTCCTCATAGTCTTTGTTCACTCCGGCACAGGCCTTTTGAAGGTTCCCCCTGCCCATCCTGGGGGAGGAGATTTAGCACCTCGCCCAGGATGTGCATTGTTGCAGACCCAGGAGAGCAGGGGCTCTCCTACCCAGGGGTCCAGCAACATGTCTGCTGTGTGGCAGCCTAGTCAGCCTCAGAACAGACGTGGATTGTAGGTTACGTTTCAGGGGGCATCTCTGAGATGCCCTCTGGGGTGCTTGGTACATTAAATACCACACTGGCATCAGTGTGGGTTTAATGTGCTGAGCTGAGAAGTTTGATACCAAACTTCTCAGCCTTCAGTGTTGCCATTATGGTGCTGTGGAGTTCGTGTTTGACGAGCTCCCAGCACCATATACTCTTAAATGGCAGCACTGCACTTACAGTGCCCAGGAATGGACCTGGGTACTGTAGGGGCACAGGGCTCCTGCTCCTGTGCCCACACCATTGGCATAGGGCACCCAGCTGAAGGGGTGGCTGATGTATGCCATGGCAGTGTAGGTGGTGGGCATGGCACACAGGGATGTGTGCCATGTCGACTCTTTGTTTTTTTTTTTTTTTTTTTTTTTTTTTTTTTTAAATTTTTATTAAAACAATAAATCAGTTACAAGCATGGGCCTACAACCACCAGGGCCGGCCGCTAGACTCAGAAAGGATCGTACATTAGTTAAAGCAGTAGGCGACACCTGGGGCCCAGCCCCGGAAATGGCTCAGGATAGCTCGAGAGAAGCAGGAGACATACATTTAACATAGATAACAACAAAAAACAAAAGGCGAGGCATACGGGCAAAAAGCGTGGGTCAGGCTACATCCGGGGGACTTTACTCCAAACCTTCAATTAGCTATCAACAGGAGGGAGTACTGAAAGATCGGGGGGGGGTAAAGGGGAAAGGAACATCTATATTCGATTATTACAATCAGTTGCAAGGAACCATCAAGGGTCAGGGGGACAAGGCAATATCGGTGTCCACTAGGGGGGGCGTACAGATACTCCCACGGTACACGTTCCATTGCCCCCAAATTTTACCCCATGCCCCGGGTTTACCGCGGGCCACATATACAGTCTTCTCCCTGAACATACACCAGTCCATGTTTTCCTTCCATACTGACACGGTGGGTGGCCGCTGGGAGCCCCAAAGCTGCGCTATATCCCTCTTAGCAATCATGTAGCCCAGGGCCGCCCACCGAGTCTGCGCCGCGTTATAATCATTGGGCTCCCACACATTCAAGACACAGCGACGCACCTCCGGCAGCAGCGCCACCCCGGTGACTTGTCCCATGACCCCATGAACCCGACGCCAGTACTCCGCCACCTCCCGGCACTCCCAAAGGATATGGAGAAAGGTGGCACTGAGCCCACACCCCCGCTTGCAGAGCCCATCTTCCGAGAATCCCATCGAGACCAGACGGGGGCCCGTCACATACACCCGGTGGAGAATCTTTAACTGGACCAGGCGGAGACGGGCTGGAATGGCGACTTCCTTGGGGGACGATAGTGCGGACTGCCAGTCCTCGTCGTCTAATTCCACCCCGTCCCCCGTCCACGTCTCCCGAAGGCGCACCAATAGGTCAGCCCGATTATTAATGAGTTTTTTATAGATTAAGGAGATAGTACTGTCGGGAACATGACCATCAAGTATGCGGTCCTCGAGGGGCGAAGAGGCCGGGATCTTGGTCCCCTCCCCAAAGACAGAGAGCAGGGCATGCCGAACCTGGGCGTATCGGAAGAACTCCTTTTCCGTGAGTTCGTATTCGCTCTGGAGCGCCGCGAAGGTCTTAACCGCGCCCTTCATCCATAGGTCTCCCACTCTACTAATGCCAATCGTGTCCCAACGGTCAAACCCCTTCGTTGTCCAGAGGCTTCCCAGTCGGTCGGAGGCAAATAAAGGAGTAGCGCATGTTAGTCGCTCACTCCAGCCCATGGCTACATTGGCCGCCTTCCAAATCCGTACCGCGATCTTAGTGGGGCCCGTCAGGGTCCGTCCAGCCGAGCGGGAGTAAAGCGCCCTGTTATAGTTACCGCCGGGAAGCAGGAATTTATCCATCTCATACGCCGGGTTCAAGCCAGGCGCATACGTGGCATGGTTAATGGCTGATAGCTGTGAGGCCCAGTAATACCTGCGAATGTCGGGAAGCGCGATGCCACCGTCGTACCAGGGGAGAGTGAGTTTGGCCAGGGCAATACGCGCCCGTCCGTCCCACACCAGTCTCCCCTGCAGGCTCTCTACTTCCCGAAAGTAGGCCACTGGAATGATGTCGAAGGAGTTCTGAAGTGCATAGAGAAACCTGGGAAGGGACATCATTTTAAACAATGCGGCCCGACCCAGTGGGGACAAGGGCAGCCTACACCACCGAGCCGTGTCTTCCCTCAAACGCCGAAGTGGAAGCAGGAGATTGTGCTCATAGCGAGCTACCGGGTCCAACGAGATGTGTATCCCCAGGTATTTAAAGCCGGACAGAGATATTTGGATCGGAAGCCGAGGCGGCAGGAGAGGGGGGCCACCGGAGATAGGATAGACACAGGATTTAGACCAGTTAATCGTGAGACCCGAATTTCTCCCGTAGGAAGTCAGAACATCGAAGAGAACGTTAAGCGACTGCCGCGGCGAGGTAAGATACAGGAGGATATCGTCAGCATATAACGAGACCCGATCCTCAAAGCCCGGGGCCCACCGGATCCCCCTGATCGAGGGCTCCCAGCGGAGCCAAGCGGCGAGTGGCTCCAAGGCGAGAGCAAAGAGCAGAGGGGACAACGGGCACCCCTGCCTCGTACCCCTACCGAGAGCGAAGGGCCGAGAGACCCGCCCATTAACCACCACCTGAGCCATGGGTCCCGTGTAGAGAAGCTTCACCCAGCCAAGAAATCCCTCCCCAAAGCCGAATTTGGTCAAGACAGCCCAGAGGAATGGCCACTCGATGGTGTCAAAGGCCATCGTGGCATCTAAAGAAACCAGCACGGCCGGTTCGGAGAGGTACTCTGCCCTGGCGAGGGCGCCATGGAGACGCCGCAAGTTGAGGGCGGTGTTGCGATGTGGGATGAAGCCGCATTGATCAGGATGAATCAAATCGCAGATGACGCTCAACAAACGATTGGCAAGGACTTTAGCCAGGATTTTAGGCTCTGCATTTAGCAGTGAGATAGGCCTGTAAGAGGCACAGCGGTCCCGTGGCTTACCGTCCTTGGGGATCACGACTATCGTGGCCAGTCGCTGGTCGACCGGAAGGGAACCAGCCTCAAGGGACTCCTGAAACATACGACGGAGGAAGGGCGCTAGTTTATCCGGGCGCAACTTATATAATTCGATAGGTAGACCGTTGGGACCCATGGCCCTGCCCGAGCGAAGGGACCGAATCGCAGTCGCGATTTCATCTACCGACAAGGGAGCGTCCAGCTGCTCACGGTCCTCGGCAGAAAGGCCAGGCAAAGCAATGTCCCTCAGGAGAAGGCGAGAATCTTCCTCATCCCTATCAGTCACCGGGGAGTACACAGTCCGGAGGTGGTCGGCAAAACATTCCACAATCTCACCAGGCTCAGTCACACACACTCCATCCGAGACACGCAACTCCGGGACCACACGATTCACTCTCTCCTTCTTGTCCAGCCACGCAATCAGCTTTCCCGCCTTGTCCCCGGCATCATACAACCGACCCTGCTGCTCCCTATACATAGTTTTGGCAGCGTCGGTGACAAGAGATCTGTATTCAAACTGTTTCAGGCTGAGGGCATGGAGCCCGTCCGGAGTGACACCCGCCTCCAAGGCCGACTCCAGCCCCGAGATGTCAGTCTCCAGCTTCACCACCGCCTCACTCCTGAGCTTCTTAGCCACCACTATCTGGGAGAGGGCGTGTCCGCGGATTACGGTTTTAAAGGCTTCCCACAGGGACATTGCAGACAACACAGACCCCTCGTTTTCAAGAAAGTATTGGTCCATAGCCTTAACCAGACTCTCGCGGGTCGTAGGGTCTCGCAGGTACCACGGGTTAATGGGAGCGATCCGCCCTGCTGACCGCGACTCGGTGTCAAAGAGAAGCCACAGCGGGGAATGATCGGAGATACCCCTCGCCAGGTGCCTGACCTCTCGAATTCGACCCGTCTGCGCCGCGGGCATAAGGAAATAGTCTAACCTAGAAAGACTCCCATGTGCCCCAGAGTGAAAGGTGTATTGACATTGGGTCGGATGCATTAATCGCCAACTATCCACCAGGCCGAAGGTCTCCAACAGACCACCTAGCCAAGCCTGGGCAGCGGGGAGGGCCCTGGGTGGGTGACGATCCAGGTCACCCGAAACCACCGAGTTAAAATCCCCGCCCATAAGCAAAAGGCCATCCGGAAGTTCAAGCAGCATTCGACCCAAGTCCGCGAAGGTGGAGTTCTGGAGGCCCGGTGGGACGTAAATTGAGACCAGGGCAAGGGGATGCCCCTCCCACCTCCCAGTCAGACAAACATAACGCCCTCTGTCATCTGAGACCACCCTCGTGATCTCCAACGGAAGTGAGGATCGCAGGAGAATGCCCACCCCCCTGGAGCCAGTTGTGAAACCAGAGTGAGCCACGAGGCGGTATCCCCCCCTGTTCATTGCATGGCAGACATTGCCAACCAAATGCGTCTCCTGGATAAACACCACATCAGGAGTCAGACGACGCAAATACTGCAGAACTACACCCCGTTTGATACGGTCCCCCAACCCATTGACGTTCCATGACATCAGCTTCAACCCGTCCCCCCCCCATCCCCTCCAATAGATCAGAGGTCCCCCCGCAAGTAGCACAAGTCCCAAAGGTGGCAAAAAATCAATACCTCGCCCTGCAAACAAAAACCACACTACAAAACAACCCCTCCTTCCCCCCCACCCCCCCCAACACCCAACTCCCCCCACCCTGCACCCCTGCGGGCCAAAAAACCCCCCCAAATTGCAGTGTGCCTGTCGCCCAACTAACCCCAGTCTACAAAAAGACCCCGGAGGAGGAAAGGGACCCGTCCCCGCCCGCCCCCCATACAGGTACTAGCAAAACACACTGAACCAAAGAAGTACAACCCAGCCGAGCAGTGCAAATTGGCAAAATCAAGGACCAAGAGTCACTCCAAAGGGGACCCGTCACCGCTGGCACCTGCAGAGGGCCCGGGACGGCCACCTCTGTCCGGCAGCGAGTCCAACCAGTCACTCACGGCCACAGGAGAGTCAAAGAAGGCAGTCCGATCCTCATGTTCCACTCGGAGTTTGGCAGGGTAGAGCATAGAGTACTTTAGGCCCAGCTCACGAAGACGACGTTTCACCCCCTGGAATCCCATCCGCTGTTTCTGGACAAGTTGAGTAAAGTCCGGATAAAAGTTAATGGATGAGTTCTCATGTCGAACCGGGCCATGGACCCGCGAGGCCTGCAGAATCGCATCCCGGTCTCTGTAGTAAAACAGTTTGGCCACGATAGGCCTCGGGGGGGCCCCTGGCCGTGGCCGCCCGCCCGGAACTCGATGAGCCCGTTCAACGGCAAAAAATTTACTCAAGCCCGCAGGGGTCAGCTGTTGGAGGATGAGTTCCTCGACCAGGAGATCAACCGGGTGGTCGTCGGAGGACTCCGGTACGCCGATGACACGGATGTTGTTGCGTCGGGCCCGTCCCTCGAAGTCCTCCAGCCGCCGGGCCATCTGCTCATTGACCACCTTGATGTCGCCAAGCGCGGCCTGCAGGTCCGACACATCCGCACCCAGGGTGGTGGTCCGCGCATCGAGAGTTTGAACCCTCTCGTTTGTTTTGGAGAGGTCCGCCCGTATTAAGGTGACATCGATCGCCACCGTATCGATCTTGCGGGCCAGGGCCTCGTATTGCGTGGCGATGGTCTCCCTGATGCCATCAATGGCGCCCATGATGTCCTGTAGGGAAAGTTCCGAAGAGACGGATGTGCCACCACCGGAGACGTCTGAGGGGGGACCGGCCGTTCCAGGAGAGCCTCTGCCCTGAGTGTAGCGGTCCATGTTGTTGGTCTGGACCGATCCTCCACGGAGGGAGGATTTAGTCTTGCGCCCCTCGGGGCCCCCCTTGCCCCCCATGCGGCCACGGACTCCGAGGGGGACCGCCGATCAAAAGTAGTTGGGATACCGGCCCTGGAAACCAGCGCCTCACCCGAGGCCACAATATGGCGGTGCGGGGGGACCCAAGGCGATAGGCACTCTAGTGGCAGGTGGTAACAAAGCTTTGTGCAGAGGTCAGGGAAACACCCCGCCACCTCAATCGCTCCACCGGCCAGCCCCCTGAGGTCTGAAAGTGAAACCGAAAGTGGCCGATCGGCCCCTGGCACCGCGCCGCAGCCGTTGTTGTTCAACTGCGACACGGCCCCACGGCCCACCTTCGCCCCGGGCACCTCCGTCGGGTGGGTCCCAAAAGTTCAAACAACGATAACTCAGGATCCCCGGGTCCAATTAAATTTCTGAAAAGAGATACGTGCTCAGCCGGTCGTCATCTCCCAGATTCCATAAACCAAATCAGGATATTGTCAGGATAAATTCCGAGGAGCAGCGAGGGTCCGGGGAGCCCTGTGCTCACGCGACCATCTTGGATGCGCGCTAGGCTCCTCCCCCGACTCGACTCTTTGTTTTGTCTTGTATCCAGACACCCAGCCTGCAAGGTGTGTGTGTGTGTGTGTGTGTGTGTGTGTGTGTGTGTGTGTGTGTGTGTGTGTGTGTGTGTGTGTGTGTGTGTGTGTGTGTGTGTGTGTGTGTGTGTGTGTGTGGGTTTGTGTTACTATCCTTGTGGGGACTTGGGTGTGATAACACACTCACGCTGTGGGGACTTGAGTGCACTGTGGGGACCTGAACCCAGGTCCCCACAAGGCAATGTCTTCTAAATGATAAAAAATGGCTTCAGGAACATCTGTGTCGATTTTTACAACTTTTGAAAAAATTGCCTTGTGGGGACCTGTGTTTCATCAAGTGTGTTTATATTTGTGCTCAGCTCTGCCCCCGTAGACTGGAGATGGTACTGCAGTCTTAAACACACTTTGCATTTAAACACACTTTGCTCACCAGAATCTCATGCTAGCAGCAGAAAGGGCAGATATTTCAAAGGGAAAGCTGCATAGCCATGTGATTATTCAATTATTTTAATGAAAATTAACAATTTTTCTATTTATTAAAATAATTTTTTTATTTACATGAAGCAATTTAATTTAGACTTTTTGTATCTGAAAATTGTTTGTGGTTTTATAAATATTGCTAAAGGCAATTAGGGTCAGTTTCTAACCCCAGAATACTTCACAATTGTCTTTTGATCTGTATCTGCAATTAAAGAATGATGGTGCACTGCGCTGAGATAGGATATAAACTGATCTGAGTGTTTTTTGTAAATAACCTTGAGGCATAAATGCCTATTGTTACATTTTAATGCTTCTATCAGGAATTCTGAGTTTTTATGTTGCGTTGCCTTTGTTCACATACTATGATGCACTATGGAATATGTTCTTTGAGTTGATGGCTAGATGTGTGAGTGACTAGCGCTGTATTGTGCTAAGGGCTACGTTCTTGCATACAGTGAACGGAAGCAATGTTATGCACGCAGCGTGTGGAAGTATCTATTTAAAAGACAAGGGATGCTCTTCTAAAATTAATTTACTTCTTAAAAGATATATTTGATTTTCAAAATAATATTTATTTTGAGTTATTTAAAGAGCAGAACAATATGCAGAGAATAAAGCTAGCACCAGAAATTTGTGACAAGGGACAGTGTGGGATGCACAAATTGCCATTGTGCCAAGTTGTTTGATACCTTTGCAGTAGGTCAGCGCACCTGAGCATCTTTTTTATGACTAGAGAGTTAAACAGAATGTTCGAATTTCTGCCTTTACATGAATTGTGAAAATTATGGGTTTCTTTTGTAGGAAATGGGTTGATTACATGCACTTAAACAAATAGGATTAAAAGATGTTGATTGGCCGAGTATACCACATTTATGATCAGCCAGACTACAAAAATGCACTGCTCTGTCATGACATATTCATACACAAAAGCCAAGCCATAGAGAAAATTAGATTCCTACGATGGAACTTTACATTTCACATTGTATGAAAACTGCCAATTATTTAACTAAGTTACTGTTTGCATAGCGACTTGTCGGGAGGGGGCAGTGAAGAGACGTAGACCAGGTTTGCTCGTGTAAGGTTTTATTCCCTTATATTTACTTTTGCCATATAAGAGCTTTTGTTTGTTCAGTTCTAGGTAGGGGTCCGTCTTCCTTCACTTCTTGATTTGTTACACAGTCCTTTCTCAAAGGTAGCGTTGATTTTCGGCCGTCCTTGGATCGTCTCGTCTGCCGGTCGATCCCTCACGAGGTGTAACCCAGAGAAAAAAAACAAACGGGAAAGGGTCAGTGGACGGTGTATACTATCTCTAAAAATACCCAAGGGACCAGGATTGAGAGGATACACCCGAAGTGGACAACTCTTTTCTCTCGTGCACGGAAGTTATCAAACGGAGTTGTGAGCGCCAAATTCTAATCGGGAAGGGAAGGAGAGATGGAACAAGGCACTGGCGCAACTCTTAATAGCGTATATTTATTTCGATTTGTAACTCCGAGACTCTACTGATGCGCTGTCCCGCCTTCCCAACACCCTTGCCATTCGCTCCCGTACCTGTAGAAGCCACGCACCCCTTGGTACGTGGCTCGGGGATTCGCCGTGTCGTTGGCCTCCTGGCTCGCCGTCCGCTGCTCCCTCTTCCTCGGGGATTCCCGTCCGCGTCCTCACCACGGTAGCCCGCTCCTCTGATTTCCGACTCTCCACCTCCTCTGTGGTCTTCTCTTCCGGTTTCCTCGCTCTCGGTGTACGCCACACCTCCTTCAGGGAATCCCGATCTTTATCCAATGCCAGTGCCATGACGCTGCTGGCAGGCGGTGCTTCGTATTGACTCTGAGTCTGGTTAAAGGGACCGCTGCTCCACTCGTGGGGAGACGCCGTCTCCCATTCGTCCACATTGTCTCTCCAGTCCTCCTGATGGGGAGAAAACAGAGGGGCTAAAGGTGCATATGCAGACCACCAGTCGTTAGAACGGGTAGGGGTAGTGTCTGGCGCGGCCCCCGTGTTACATACCTCCCCCCTTGGACTCTCCCGTTCGGGGAGAGAAGGAGTTCTGGAGAGATAATCTGCATTCCCATTCTCCTTTCCTTTTTTATGTCGCACTTGAAAGGAAAATGGTTGAAGGGACAAAAACCAGCGAAGTACCCTGGGGTTCTGAGTCTTATTTCTGTATATCCACATTAGTGGAGCGTGGTCGGTGTATAGAAGAAAGGGGCGACCCTCGAGGTAGAACCTCAATTTATCTATAGCCCATTTTACTGCTAGGCATTCCCTTTCTATGGTGGAATATTTACACTCCCTAGGGAATAACTTTCGGCTTATGAAGAGTATAGGGTGTTCCATCCCATCGTCTCCCTCCTGCGACAAAACCGCCCCCAGCCCTGTGTTAGAGGCATCTGTAGTGAGAATAAACTGTTTGTGAAAATTGGGGGAAATAAGAATCGGACTGGTGGTTATCAGGTTTTTCAGGGAGGTGAAGGCTTCCTGCATTTCTGGAGATGGGTTTACAAGGTGTTTGACGTGGACCTCTTTCCGTAATACGTCAGTTAAAGGGGATGCTATGTCGGAAAATCTGGGGATGAACCGGCGATAATAGCCTATCAACCCCAGAAAGGAACGTAGCTCCCGTTTGGAAGTAGGAAAAGGGGTACTGGTGATGGCTCTTATTTTCTCCGTTTGCGGGGCTATCATACCATCCCCCAAGACGTAACCCAGATATTTCACCGTGTGAAAGGCCGCCCTTGATTTCTTGGAGTTGATATGTAGTCCCGCACGTTGGAGGGCTTGTAGGATGGTGTTCAGATCCTGTAGGTGTCTTGACCAGGTTGGACTGAAAATGACAATATCGTCCAAATAGGCAGAACAAAAAGAAGAAAAAGGCAATAAGATGGAGTTCATTAGCCTTTGAAAAGTAGCGGGAGCGCCATGTAAGCCGAAGGGCAAGACATTGAACTCGAAGAGACCCTCATCAGTTGAGAAAGCTGTCTTTATTCGGTCTTCTTCTTTCAATGGCACTTGCCAATAACCTTTAGTAAGGTCCAATGTGGTTATGAACTTGGCGTCTCCTAGTTTTTCGACTAGATCGTCTACCCTTGGTATTGGGTAGGCGTCAAAGCTTGAGATGGCATTTAGGGCTCTAAAATCCATGCAAAAGCGTGTGCTTCCATCGGGCTTGGGTACCATAACAATCGGGGAGGACCAGTTACTGTGGGACGGTCTGATCACACCCAGGCGAAGCATGTCTTGCACTTCTCTCTTTACGTCCGCACGTCGGGCTTCCGGTATCCTGTAGGGCTTTTGTTTGACATGTTTTCCTGGTTGCGTTTCTATATGGTGTTCTGCCAGAGTTGTTCATCCTGGTAGATCTGAGAAGATAGGTTCGTACTGCCGGAGGAGACGTTGTAGGTCTTCTTTCATCTCTGCTGTCAGTTCCTCGTTTATGGGAAGCTGAGATAACGTGGTGTTTCCCGAGGTGGAAGGTAGGACTAACTGGGCTTCTTTCGGTGGGGGTCCTAGCCA
This sequence comes from Triturus cristatus, assembly GCF_964204655.1. Lineage (NCBI taxonomy): Eukaryota > Metazoa > Chordata > Amphibia > Caudata > Salamandridae > Triturus > Triturus cristatus. The sequence continues at coordinate 15,011,488 of NC_140591.1, forward strand.
TTTTTTTAACAAATTAATGTGAAAGCACTGCGTCCGAGTGGGGGTCATCAGTAGTCGGTACGTTGTTTTTCCTATTGTACTACGTACTAGATAGGGGCCGGACCACTTGTTGCGAAACTTCTGTGTAGTGGTTGGTAACATGACTAGGGCCCAATCACCTATCTCCAATGTTCGCCATTTTTTTCCTTTGTCATAATTTTTCTTCTGCCTCTCTTGGCTTTTTATCAGGTTACAATGGGCCAGGTCACGTAGTTTTCCCAGCTTCGCTTTTAGGCGGCATGTATATTCCAAAAGGGATCTTCTGTCCGTCTCGACTTCGTTTTCCCACGCATCCCTGGTGATTTCTAATAATGAACGTGGTAGTCTCCCGTACAGGAGTTCAAAGGCAGAGCAGCCGAGGCTACTCTGTTCCTGGGCCCTTATCACGTATAAAGCTAAGGGCAAGAGCTGGTCCCACTCTTTTTTTTCTACCTCCAACATTTTCTTCAAAGTGCCTTTTAGCGTTTTGTTGTACCTCTCCACTAATCCGTTGGTTTGTGGATGGTAAACCGAGGTTCGAAGATGATTCAGGTTCAACGTTTTGCATATCTCTCCCATGAGCCGGGATGTAAATGGAGTACCTTGGTCGGTTACGATAGCCTTTGGAAACCCTACCCTTGAAAACAGCTCGACCAATTTTTCACTAATGTTTTTAGTGGTAGGGGCTTTTAACGGGAAGGCCTCTGGGAACCTGGTGGAGTAATCCACTATAACCAAGGCATACGTGTTGCCCTTTGAGGTCTTAGGGAGGGGTCCTATTAGGTCCATACCCACTCTTTCAAAAGGGGCTCCGATTACAGGTAACGGTTGTAGCGGTACTTTTGGGGGTCGTTGAGTATTCCCCTTTTGACAGATTTCACAAGTCTGGCAGTATTGTAGGGTTTCTCTGTACACACCAGGCCAATAAAAGAAACGGAGGAGGTGTTTTGTCATTTTCTCTGCTCCTGAGTGTCCTGCTACTTGGTGGGCGTGAGAATAGAACAGGATCTGTTCCGTCCTTTGGTCCCAACAATTGCAGGGGTTCGCCTGCCTTGGCTTCTCGGTATAAGAGGTCATTACGGATTACAAAACGAGGGTACACTGGGTTTGGGTTGTCTTGGGTCTGGTGGGCTGTTTCCCAGGCATTAAAAAGGGTGGGATCATTGGCTTGTGAAAACTTAAAGCTACCATCCAAAACCCAGGGCTCTGAGGATGTAAGAGCTATTGTCTTTTTTTCCCTCTCTAACTGCCTTTGCACCTCAGAGTGAAAGACAGACAAAAAATGGGGCTTGTCGATTCCCAATATCAGGTCTTCAGGAAGCGATTCAACCACCCCCACCCTTACAGTACACGGTGAGTGGTCTGTGGCGTTCACCGTCAACTGCACCACGGGGTAGACCTTGACGTCTCCGTGGACGCATTTGATGTGTACCTTTGCAGACTGGAGGATCTGCTCGGGCTGCACTATGTCTTTCTGGACCACCGACTGTCTACACCCCGAATCTAGTAGGGCCTTTACCAGTTTTTTATTAACCCAGACACTCACGTAAAAAGGGGGCCCCATTTCCGCCGAGTATAACACCGCCCGTGGAATGTACCCAACCTCCATGGGTTCCTCCGCTGGTTTTCGGCGAGGACACATCCTGGCGATATGGCCCCATTCCCCGCACTCGAAACATTGGGGACCCTTTATTGGTAGGGGCTCTAGTCTACCAAAACGAGGTTTGGGGACCTCGACAGTGGGTTTTATTTTCCTGTCGGTTCTGGTGTGGGAGGCTCCACCTTTGCCTAATTTGTCCATGTCCCAGGGTGTCATTCTTGGTTGTGCACGGGAAAAAGTAGTCGCCATGTCGACTGCTTGTTCCACTGACAGAGAAGAGTGCTGTCTGAGCCATCGTTGGGTACCATATGGCAGAGCCTCTATGAATTGTTCCATATAGACCATGTTCATTATTTCTTCCTTTGTACTAGTAGCGGGTCGAAGCCACTTGTCTGCGGCCATCTTCAGTCTAATGAATAAGGTCTTGGGGTTTTCTCCAACGTTGCCCTTCTCCTTTCTGAAGCGTACCCTGTATGCTTCGCGGTCAAGTCCCAAGTGGTCCAGTACAACTTCCTTCACCAAGGCGTAAGGGGTATCCCCTGTGCTATTGGCCACTTGGTATGCAGCCTGTGCTTCTCCACTCAGGAGAGGGGCTAGAAAGAATGGCCATTTCTCCTCCGGCCATCCACACGCTCTGGCAACGCGTTCAAAGTTGGAAAGAAAGGCGTCGGGGTCTTCTCCCACGGTGTATTTCTGCAAAGAGACCCCGGAGTGATATGTATGGGCTGACCTCCCCTCTGGCGGCTGTAATGGGGAGACCGGTTGTATGGCTCGCTGTAGACCATCTATCTGGGCTGTAACAGTGTCCCGAAATGCCTCTCGGTCTGCTTGGGCCAACGTCAATTGTTGACTCACTGCCCACTCCAGCTTTTCTTGCCCGACTATTAGTTGTTGCACGACGGCCTCCATCACGGGTGTACTGATGGATGTTGGTAATGATCCCACTTCTGACACCAGTTGTCGGGAGGGGGCAGTGAAGAGACGTAGACCAGGTTTGCTCGTGTAAGGTTTTATTCCCTTATATTTACTTTTGCCATATAAGAGCTTTTGTTTGTTCAGTTCTAGGTAGGGGTCCGTCTTCCTTCACTTCTTGATTTGTTACACAGTCCTTTCTCAAAGGTAGCGTTGATTTGCGGCCGTCCTTGGATCGTCTCGTCTGCCGGTCGATCCCTCACAAGGTGTAACCCAGAGAAAAAAAACAAACGGGAAAGGGTCAGTGGACGGTGTATACTATCTCTAAAAATACCCAAGGGACCAGGAGTGAGGGGATACACCCGAAGTGGACAACTCTTTTCTCTCGTGCACGGAAGTTATCAAACGGTGTTGTGAGCGCCAAATTCAAATCGGGAAGGGAAGGAGAGATGGAACAAGGCACTGGCGCAACTCTTAATAGCGTATATTTATTTCGATTCGTAACTCCGAGACTCTACTGATGCGCTGCCCCGCCTTCCCAACACCCTTGCCATTTGCTCCCGTACCTGTAGAAGCCACGCACCCCTTGGTACGTGGCTCGGGGATTCGCCGTGTCGTTGGCCTCCTGGCTCGCCGTCCGCTGCTCCCTCTTCCTCGGGGATTCCCGTCCGCGTCCTCACCACGGTAGCCCGCTCCTCTGATTTCCGACTCTCCACCTCCTCTGCGGTCTTCTCTTCCGGTTTCCTCGCTCTCGGTGTACGCCACACCTCCTTCAGGGAGTCCTGATCTTTATCCAATGCCAGTGCCATGACGCTGCTGGCAGGTGGAGCTTCGTATTGACTCTGAGGCTGGTTAAAGGGACCGCTGCTCCACTCCTGGGGAGACGCCGTCTCCCATTCGTCCACATTGTCTCTCCAGTCCTCATGATGGTGAGAAAACAGAGGGGCTAAAGGTGCATATGCAGACCACCAGTCGTTAGAACGGGTAGGGGTAGTGTCTGGCGCGGCCCCCGTGTTACACGACTAAAACTGGAGGACAACCAGGCTTCCTACAACCAGACACACACCTTTCCATCATAGTGCAAAGGGGTCTGTGTCATGTCTAGCATAGGTTTCCAGTAAAAGATCTTTGCCTAGACAAACTTTAAAAATTTACCCACTTTAGATGTGTGCTGCACTGTAAAGGCTTTGGAGAAATAAAAGTATTCCTCTTTTTTACCCTTTCCTCCAGGATGCATTATTTTTTGGGCCAAACCGTGCCTAATAGTGATAGTAGATAGGGTTTTACATCAAAAAACATGGGTGGTTGCACACGAATGTCGATGTACCTCCATGGCACTCTCCTTTGATGCAGTGATGCAAAACACTGCATTGCGTTACTTACAGGCAAATTTCCATGACAAATCACTTTTTGAGCAGGATAGTAAATTCAAAATAAACATTTTGTACTAGATTTCCTCATTTTTGTAAAGCAAACCCAGTGCAAAATGTTGGTACATCTGCCCATGTCTTCAAAAAGCAGCATAGTCGATTTGTTAAAAAACAAATCCTAACCAGACTTAATCAATAAAACTAGAAGAACTAGTAATGGCAAAATTCCCCTTCGATTATATCTTTCTAAAGTTGCAAATAGTTCACACACAGTAACTACTTAACCATGTTAGAATAAGTATAAGTAGCACTGCTTTAGAAATCAAGTTTTCACAAGATTTTTATACATTTTTAAGTCACTTTTGTCATTGGTTTCTTCCTCCTACACATTTATTGGTTATATTTCCAAATGCGTTTATGTTTAATATCATTAACCATAACCTAAAATATCAAAATAAAACAAAATTATAAAAAAAATGCTGTCTTGGCAGTGCACTACACCTGTCATTTAGAAGATGGTTAAAACTGATCCCTGATTTCCCTCAGTAGAAGTATGCTGTTTCTTACAAATTGCAAAATTGTATTTCTTCTAATGCAGTAAAGTACATAGGCAATTTAGCACTGATGTTTGCATTGAGATAAAGCACTGCAAACTCAAGTGATTTTGGTAAGTAGTAGACTACTTTCCGAATATTTGTCCTTTTATTTAGTCAGTTTCATGAATAATAATTAATAGAATGGTATGTGAGCTCAGTGGTTGAACATGTGCTCAAGAGATTATAATGTAATGTGCATTTCCAAGTTTACATGTGTGGCATGGCTGGCGCCACCTTTTCCCCTTGATACCATTGACTTATGTCATGCAGTCATGTTTCATAACCGTGCTGAAAGCTGGATGCACTTTGGGTAAATATCTATTTAAAAAGAGGTATTAGTAATCATATAATAAAGTTATATTTTCAAATGCATTACTCCTTGTAAACCTTGGCCAAGACTGACCAAATTTTGAAAAACAAAAACTGGGGCATACCATAAACATAAAAGGAAAGCTACAATTTGGCAGCGACCATGGGCATAGAATGGATTTCTGTGTAACACTCACCAATATAGAAAACGGATGACTTAGAGGCACTAAGCATAAATTAAATGTAACTTTTACACACCATATCATATTTAATTACATAATTTCTTATAAGGACTCTTAACTATTCTTGCCCTGGTGCACATTAAGACATGCTTCCTGTGTGTTTAGTTGACCATCTTTAAAAACCAGGACATATGCTGAATTCAAAGAAATTGCCAGGACAGATGCTGAAAAAACATAACTGTCCTTGCAAATTGTGATTTCTGGGCACTGTACCTAACCTACACCCAGTAGCGGCTCGCATAGGGCGTGCTGTGGGGTGGTGGGGTGGGGTGGGGAATGGGTAGGGTGGGGGAATGGGAAACACGGACATAGGAGGGAACGGAGGACAGTAATTATTACGTTCCTCCGAACTGTCGTATGTCCGTGTTTGCTTCCCCCAACCTGCCCCTCCCCCGCCCCTTCGCCGTGCAGCACACCCTATGAGAGCCACTACTGCCTACACAGATGTTTCATACAAACTGACAGTGATGTTCCTTCTTGCATAAACATTCTTATTTATAATAGATGCCAAACTCCTCACTTTCAACAACATGCATGTCCAAATGTAAAATATAACTGTTTTATTAAGATTCATAGTGGTATTGGACTGTAAGTAAAATGTTGCTGTTTGTCATTGATGCTGATGTTTGCCAATTTTAGACATTGGTTTCTTACATAAGAGACAGCACCCCAGGCTGAATCATTGCTAAATATTCCCAATGTAGAAACAGTAATTTGTCACAAAGTCCACAAAAGTATGGCCGCCACAGCTGGGCTCCTAGCACACAATCTTTTGTAGGAACTTGTTGATACTTTGAAAAGTAGAGCTACACAATTATGTTGAGACAGTCTGTACAAGAGAGTAGGCCTGAACAAAATGTTGTTATGCCCGGCATAATCTTTTCTGCATTTTGCTTTATGCTTTTTACCTGAAATTAGACTGCTATGCCACTGTGATATTTTCCATTTATTTGGGGAGAAAAATCCTATTGTGGGAGTACTGGAATAACATGAATGAATCGAAAGAGAGCAGCTGCTGCTCAAGTCATGTGCAATGTGCATGTCAAAGTGGACATGAGGATGCATTTCACACTAAAAGATAGCACTAAATACCAGCTTTTCAGCTCATGTAATTGTGTGTAATTTCATATAATTTTCCATAAAGTCGTCATAATTATGCAAATGGGGAATTATGTGAATTTCACACACCTCTACCATCAAGGGAAAGACATCCATTAGGTAAAATATAACTTCCTTACAATACAAGTCAGGCTGCAGCCCTGTAGTTAACTCCAGCTACAGCCCTTCAGCCCTTAAGCCCAGGTGAGACTATATCCCTGTGACCAGCTCAAACTGCAATCCTATGCCTACCTGAGACTTCAGGTCCTTGTCCAGCTCAGGCTGCTTGTATATGTTCAGTTGAGACTGCAGCCCTGTGCTCAGCTCTGACTTTTTTTTCTGTGCCCAGCCTGTAGAACTATGCTCAGCTCAGAATTCATTCCCATGCCCAGCCCTGACTAAAGGTTGGTGTCCAACTCTAACTGTGGCCACGTACCAAACTCTTCCTGCAGACCTGCACCCTTTGCAGGCTGCAGACCTGTTTCCAATCTGAAACCGCAGGTCTGTGCTGAGAAGAAACTGCAGGCCTGTGCCCAGCTCAGACTTCATGCCTGTGCCTGTCTCTAGCTATATGTCTGTGCACAGCTCTGACTGCAGCTCTGTACCAAGGGCAAACAGCAGCCCTGTGTGCATCGTTAACTGCAGACCTGGCCCCAGATCATCCTGCAGCCCTAGGCAGAACTGAGACTTCAGGCCCTTGACCAGCTCAGATTGCATGCTCTTGACTAGGTCAGACTGAAGAGCTGTGCCCAGGTCAGAAATGTAATTAAGCAGAGTACGAAGAATAAGGCTCAAAGACGGGATGAAGCACCAATGTACATATTTGGTAATAAAATCACTCTTTGGGCTCCACTTATCACGAACATACTAAGAAGTGCCGCTGCCATTGGTCCACTTAAATCCTGGTCCAATTCTATTATCGTTCCCATCTTTGAAAAGGGCGACAGATCACATACATGTTTCTATCGCCCTATTTCCTTGATTGATTCCACATGCAAGCCGATGTCAATATGAATAATGGCACATTCATGTATAAAAATGAAATCGCATCTTTGTCAAATTTATCGTTTGTGAACTACACGTCAACCCTGACTCAGAAATACGAAGTTATTAGGCCCTGAGACCCAGGCCAGAGGTCACTAATTGGCAGGTGACAGGTGGGGTGGCACATAGCAGATCAATCCCACAGATAGGTGCAGAGACACCACAATGAGCCAGGGAGATTGGCCCCAACCTTGATTGATTCCACATGCAAGCCGATGTCAATATGAATAATGGCACATTCATGTATAAAAATGAAATCCCATCTTTATTGTCAAATTTATCGTTTGTGAACTCCACGTCAACCCTGACTCAGAAATACGAAGTTATAAGGCCCTGAGACCCAGGCCCGAGGTCACTAATGACAGGTGACAGGTGGGGTGGCACATAGAAGATCAATCCCACAGATAGGTGCAGAGACACCACAATGGGCCAGGGAGATTGGCCCCAATAAAGCGCACATTGCCAGAGGGGTGCGTGTGTTCCCAAAACACCATAAAGGCAGATGCCACATGAAGTTAGGAACACATAGCCAAGCAGGACACAGCACACACAGTACACACAGTGGTCATGCTCTCCCCTTGCTACACATCTAGACACATTACTCACTGGCCACATTGTGTCTACGCAAGTTCAAAGCCCACCTGGATTCCTCCTCCAATACATTAATTTATGTCTCCAAAGATAGAGGTTCACATTCCTTACCATAAAAGTATCACCAGAACTGTTTTATTGCATTCAAGGAACTGTATAAAAATCCATGTTCTACCAATTGTAAATTGAGACAGTCCTCAGACCCTACGTCTGTGGCAGTTAGACCGGTTGCATTGTTTAATAAAACAGACTGTTCTGTTTTGCCAAAAGCTTCTTGTCTCTTGTTTTTTCAAGGTATTTCATGTTCAAGCAACAAAGGTTTTGGGAAGGATCGTGTTAGCTCATTTGGAGGCCTGGGTAGCCGCAAAAGGTAGCTTGTCCCCAATACAGTACAGGTTCAGAAGGGTCTCGGCACGACAGAGCAGTATCTAAATCTGCGGTTGATAATTAGTAAATATGCACAGGCTAAGAAGAACTGTCTCTCATTATCTTTATATACCTTACTTCTGCCTTCGACTGGGTGGATATAGGCAAGCTCTAGGGCGAAATGTTTGTCATGGGAATGAAGGAAGCTTTGGTTCACTTTTTGGTGCAAATGTACGAGGATTTGCCTGCACATATTAGGCATGGCACTTATGGGAAATATACGGACCCTATCAAAATGCAGAGAGGTATGCAAAAAGAGTGTGTGCTGGCTTTGTTCTTTTTTTGTCTATATATAAATGATTTATAGGCCTCGTTGAATCTGGGAGAGGCAGACACTCCCAGGGTGGGCTCAAGAAGACTCCTTGCTCTGCTATATGCAGATGATTGTGTCCGATGTCAAGGACAGGGATGGGCTTATAACTCTTGTTAAATAGATTTGTCTCCTACATGAGCAAACTGGGCCTGCAGACAAATATTGCTAAATCTCACAGAGATTTTAGGGTGCACTATCTTGAAAACCAGAGCTCTCTATATTATTAAAGAAAAACTTGCCTGTGTAACTATATTTATTTATATGGGCATCACATCTTGTTCGCACTTAATTAAAGTCCGCCATGCCCATTTTAAATAAACAACAGAGGCCCTATTCCGGTTTGCTGGGAGGCTTGAGTGCAAGCCGAAGGATGCAAGAAGAAAAAACTATACGGCTCGAGGTAGCTCTGCTATGGTCTATCACACTGGGGTGTGGGGTATTTGTGACACTGGCCCCCTTCAGGTGACTGAAAACATGTTTGCCAGAAAGCTTTTTTCTGTCCCTAAGTCCCTGCACTCGTTCATTTGTCACACGGAACTAGGCCTGTTAAACCTAGAAGACCGAATTAAGCTGGCACCACTAAAGCTCTGGCACTCGGTGTGGGAAAAAGATGAAACTGCCTAAAACAAGGACATTATAAAAGATTGTCAAAGTTTAGAAAATGCCCACTGTATATCCTGGCCTTTTGCTGGCAGCGACGGCAAACCAGGGAGTTGGGGAAGCAAAGAGTGTCCACCTATATTCCGCTAGTGACTATGGACCAGATGAAACCTGATCTATATTTTCCTCTACAGCACTTCCTGGTCTCATATCCTAGCGAAGCTTTTCCGGAATCCAAGCTCATGTCCTATCCTTGTGACTTAAGCTCTTCCCAGAATACACTTAATTTATTTTTATTTCGCAAGTTACATATTATTCCTACGGAAAGGTTTTTACTCCCACTCTTCAGGGGCCAAAATCCTAGGTTATGTCGGCCCACGCTGCACCAACTGCAGCTGCTATCATCTCAATACACCTGTTTGATGGTGCATAAATTCATCTCTGCTTCTGTTGACTGAGAAAAATGGTGGGAAAGTTAACTGCAGATTATATTCTGCTGCTATAGGTGTGGGGGGGATGTTGATTGATTAACAGTGAAACATGATCAAATTGTACCTTTTTGTATATTTATTGTGGTATTTAAAAAAAATGTATAAGCATGTTTTAATGAAAATTTCTTTTAAGTTGTATAATGTATCATATTCAGTATTTTAAACATGAATCATGGCTTGGATGACTTTGGTTTTATGCTTATCTGGTTTTTTATCAACCGAATAAAGCTTCTTATGACTGACTGACTACAAAGAAGTGACACACTTCTGCTCTTTCCCTGCATTGGCACAATTTCAGCAGCCATGCTCTAATGCAGACACCCTTACAGTGCAAGGGTGTCTGCGTTGTGGTCAGCATAGTTTTTGTGCACGAAAGGGTCCCTTTCTGCAGAAAAAATTTGCTTTACGGTAATTTTCTCTTTGGATGTGTGCTGCAGAATTATTTCAAGAGACAGCAACTCATTGTATGTAATACATTTTTTTAACAGAGAAGGCACCTAATTTCCTTTATAAGATCATTTTGTGCTAACCATGCACACCCATGCTTAATAGAAAATAGTAAAGTTCTTAATGTGTTGCTCTCTAAGGATGGCATCACTTGATGATGGCTAAAGTAACATTACTCAGAGTTGACTGAGTTGTGATTACCAAAGAGCAATTTTCTTTTTATTTACAGGGAAATTAAAGACAACCCACTTTATTATGGAACAATTAATTACTCTGTAAATATTAGAAGTGATGTCTATATACTCTTTTCTACTGGATTTAACTGTACTGTTTATGGACCTCTCAAAAGTTCTACATTGCCCCTTGGACGATGTCAGACAAAAAAAATATGTGAATGGAAAAATAATAAATAAATAAACTGATCTTAACTACAAAAATGTTAAGTGCACTTTAGGATATTCTCCGCAATATCATTGTTTTCATACAAATATATATGTGCACTCTCTTTCTCTGGTGCCTTTTAAAAGCTTGCAGTCATTTTCTAGTTTACAGTGACAATCACTTTGCCTTGTGAAAACTTTATAGAACTTCGACACATAACATTGGGTTATCCATACTTTGAAATCAGGGTGGTGTTTTATGGGTAACAACCAAACAGACATAGATAAGGAGGCGCAGAGCCTGTGCGGGCTGGAGAAGGTTCTCACTGTCTGACATCTTTATAAATGGCATCCATGGTAGGTAAGGAATGCACTGCAATGTAAAGATGGGGAAGCTGCGAAGCCTCGCACCAGCAGCGAAGCAGAAGCTGTGTCAGACACAATACCAAGGAGTTCTTGTTTGATAACAGTAGAACAAGCCGCCATGCAGTGCATCCTGAATGTTCTCCAATACAGCAGTGCACTGAGGCACAACCTTTTTATGTGCAAGCATAAGTCTCTGTTGCTTTGTTGCTTTCTGTTTACCACAAGCTGAAACAATAGGGTGAGGCGGAGCCTAGGGCTGGATAGGTTGGTTGACATTATGCTGCATTTGTCTAGTCTGCTACACTATCTTTTATGCCTGCTTAATGCCTCAGCTTCAGAAGGAGGGCCACCTGATGAGAATGTTTTTGCACATTAAAGCCAAAGCAAAAGCAGTAGTTCTGGCTTACAGCTGAATATGCAGGCCAGACCGATTGGCTTTGCCAATGCTTGTTGCATTGTGAGGCTTATTGTTCTGCATTTGCAATTGGAAAAGCTAAACTGCAAATTACATAACTTGAAGGGTAATAACAAGATTTTATAGGCTACTACTATGAAAGCCCAGTGTGAACATGCTCAGCTTCCCATTTTAAAGGGAGAGACTTGCTACTACCCAGTGCTGAGAAATCGCACATACAGCACAGAATGAAAGCCAAACATTATCACAGAGGAAATTCAAACCAGAAAAAAAATGCACGCACATCCAAAGCTTTCAAAGTGCTCTGGAATCTCTCGCAGTAATGCATGGGTTGAGATTGCCTTTAAAAAGAAAAATATATCATACATGCCAACATTTCAGAAGAGCAAAGTAGGAGATACTTTAAATAAAAAATCGGGAGAATGGGGACTTGAATCGGGTTACTGTCATGTATGGGCTTTGAAAGTGTGCTGCTGCAGGATCAGACATTTGAAACGCAAATGCACGTTTTTTTCTTACCTTTCAGAAGCATGGAGCGCAATGGCAGGCAGAGAGAGGGTGATGCAAGTGTTCTGCACTCACTGGCCTGGCAGGTTGCTGGCAGTGCATATACCAACACCACCCCCACCTGTGTGGCAGCCCAGGCACACACACAGCCGCCCGAGTACTTTACAGGTCTTTAAAAGATCATTCGCTTGTTAATGGGGCTTTGTTGGTTTTTCACCCCTTCTAGAGCCCCCACATCGCCAGTGGCAGGTCTGAGACACAATTTACAAGCTGCTTCTGTGGTTGGCACAACCCAGTGCTGCAGGCCCACCAGCAGCATTTTGGTTCACTAGCCCTGGGCACACACAGGCCACATTACTAGGGACTAACAGGTAGACCAAATAAGCCAATCAGGGATACATCAATTCATATGTCATCTTTACACAGGGAGCATCCGCGCTGCGGCACTGAATGGCAGTGGTGCAGCGCCCAGAGCATCTATCACCAGAAAAAAAGAGGAGGCACAGCAAAAAAATGGAAGGGAGACTCACGCCAATGGTGCCAGGTCTCACAGGTGGTATTCCTAACTTTTTCTATTGCTCACTGGATCATCTTCAATTGTATCACTTTGAAACAAGCGGTGCTTTGTATAACAAAGCTGCGTGAATATGAGACATACTTTTTCAGTGAGTGTTAACTTTACTAGAATAGAATATCATACTTCGTACCTTTACCCAGCTTTGACTACAGGTCTGTGTCACCCATGACTGCTACCCTGTTCACAATATGAGACTGCAGGCTTCTAGACTTTTCAGACTACAACCCTGTGCCCATCACAATCTGCAAACTTGTTCCCAAACTGAAACTGCAGGCCTGTGCCCAAATGAGATTGCTGCCATGTGCCCACATCAGACTGCAAGACTGTGCCCAGCTGATGCTGCAGTCGTGTTCCCAGCTCAGACTGTAGCCTGCAGCCAGCTTAGACTTATAGCCTTTGTCAAGCTCCAACTACATGTATGTGCCCAGCTCCGAATACTGGTCTGAGCCCAACTGAGACTGCAGTCTTGTGCACACATCAAACTGGCAACCCTGTGTGTTTTACTGCATACTAGTTCCCAGCTGAAACTGCAAATGTGTGCTCTTCTGAAACTGCAGGTGCATGCCCAACTAATACTGCAAGCCTGTGCTCAGTACAGGCTGCAAAGCTGTGCCCAGCTCAGCCTTCATGCCTGCATCCAGTTGTGACTACAGGCCTCTGCCCACCTTCGAATATAGTCTTGCGCCCAGGTCAGACTTTAAGCCCATGCTGAGCTCTGACTACAGGTCTGTGCACAGATCTGATTACAGTCTTATGCCTGGACTAAACAGATGCCATGTGCCCCTTTTGACGTTTCAGGCTTTTGGCCAGCTCAGACTTCAGACCCTTCACTAGGTCAACTGGTCTGTGCCCACATCAGATTGCAGCCTTGAGCACAGCTTAAAGTGTAGTCCTGTTTCTAGCTCAGACTCTGTCCAATGACATACTGAGACTGCAGGCTTGTGGATACTTCAGACAGCAGACCTCTGTCCATCACAGACTGCAGACCTGTTCACAAACTGAAACTGAAGACCTGTGCTCACATGAGACTGCAGGACCGTGACGAGCTCTACTTGCAGTCCTATGCCCAGCTGAGTCTGCAGTCCCTATATCCAGTTCTCAGCTCAAGGAGCAAGCTGGGCCCAGCTCAGGCTGCTGGCCTGTACCCGGATAAGACTGTAGCCCAGCAGCCAGCTCAGACTTCATTCTTGTGCTCAGCTTCGACTATAGGTCTGTGTCTAAAAGAGACTGTAGTCTTGTGTCCACTTCAGACTGGCATCCTGTGCCCAGCTCAGACTGCAGGCCAGTCCCTAGAATAAACTGCAGGCCTGCACCCAGTTCTGACTAGATTATTGTGCCTATCTCTAACTGCAGCAGTGGTCGAAGTGGGCGGGATCGGCAGGGCACGTCGTGCCCCTACTTCTGTAATTCTATAGATTCTGTTCCCCTACTTTTTTATTTTGAACATGCGTCCCGGGACGTAAGAAATATCCAAGGCCTGCAGAGAAGGCTCGGCATTAGTGGCTGTTCGGGGAGGGGCGGGGAGCAGAGCAGGAAAAGGTCTTCTTCTCTTGCTTCCTGCCCAGACGAGACAAGGAAGGTGTCCGCTTCTGCTCTGCCGCTGGCAGTTGCCCCGTTACCCACCCTCTTTCTTACTCCTATTCCCTCTGTCTGTCTAACTCCTCCTCACTTACCGAAAACCATGACTCAAGAAATGGTTCTCATCCTCTTTCTTCCTATCGTTCATTTGTTCGCCTGTGGAAATGGATGCAAAAAAGAAAACTTTTGCTGGAAATGTCGTTTTTACATTTTTCTATTCAAAAGTGCAGCCTCGGAAATAAAAGATTCATAATATGAAAAATCAATTAAAAAAACAAGACGGAGTGTTAAAGTGGCCAGATTTGTTTTATTCAAACCCCAAAAACATTAGCGTCACTTTACCGAGTTTGCCAGTGAAGCGCTGTTTTCCCCTGGTGGGGAGGTGCGCCAAACCTGGAGGTACTGCAATACCTGGTTGATGGGTGGATTGGAAAAAAAAAGTAAACGGCTGCTTTGTATTCACGAATGTGGTCTTTTTAAACCATACTGCTTACGTTTTATAAGCATATAAGCAGTGGACATTGAAATGGGTCCTTTCTGGGCCCTGTAGTTAATCGTTAAATAATCATGTGTATCCATTGGTTGAATTACATAACATAATAAGCTGTAACTGGTCAGTGAAATGCCAAACAAATACTAAAGATCGGGATGTTTTGTCAATCCCGGCCACACCTCTAACTCCGCCCACTGACCCCATCCTCGGGTTATTCCCGCCCTCTGCTTCTCCGCCCACAGTTCCTTACTTTTTTTACCCCACTTCGACCACTCAACTGCAGTAGTGTGTGCAGCCCAGACTGCAGATCTGTACCCAGATCAGACTACAAGCATGTGCCCAGCTGCAAGTACAGGTCTGTGCCCAGCTTTGACTGAGGCCCTGTGCTCAATTGAGAAACCAGGCTTGTGTCGACCTCAGACTGCCACCCTATGCCCAAGTCAGATGTCAAGCCTAAGGTGAGTCGTGCTCAGGTCCAACTGCATGCTCTTCCCAAGCTCAGCTAGCTGGTGTGTGCCCAGCAAAAATGTTAGGCCCTTGACCAGATCATATTGCAGGTCCTTGAATAAATCAGACTGTAGGTCTGTGCCCAGATCAGTTAGGAGTCCTAAAGGCTTCAAGCCAGTGGCTGGCTAAGGATGCAACTATACGCCCAGCTCAGTAATCAAAGGTTAAACACATTGTAAACATGTATGATGAATTCCTGGATCTGTGTGAGTACGAGGACTATTTAATTCTGAAGGACCAGAAAAAGATAAAAAAAGACTGAACTGTTTCTAATTTGCATATGATAAACAGAGACATTAATTGCGAGCTTGATTTTGAGTTTGAGCAAACCTGGCTCAGTCCCAGTTACAATGGTCATGTTTACCCAAATGAAGCCTTAAATGAGCTATTTTTACAGGAATTCTAAGATATAAGCATTTTTCATTAACTAAAGATAAAGTTATCCATTACCAGTCACTCATCCTTCCTTTTTTGCTTTCTAAGGCTGGTTGTCCTTAATTTTCAATGTGTTAATCTAAACTACTAGTTCCTTAAAGAATAAAACCAGCATTTCATAGGCTACTCTTTGCAAGTCGAGTGCGTATGCGCTAAACTTACTTTTTAGGAAGGGTAACCAGTCCTTGGTGGAATTTAAGTTTCGCCGCTATCCTTTTTGGAATTTCTGGAATGCTGTATTATGCCTGGTATGCAAAAGTCCTAAAATTATGCTACTTTGTGTAATTGCATGCAATGTGCTGTTAATATTTACTGTGAGTGCGCAGTTTGCAGTAGAAATGTATAGCGAATGCATAGGACCAACCGATTGTAAGTTGCTGATGTTTGAGGTGCTTGTTTAAATGCATCCTCTTGCCCAATATTTTTATGTGAGGATGCATTTTGCACTAAAATGTAATGACAATTGTGAGATTTGCATTTATCACAATTACTCCCAATTTCACTTAAGTTTGCCATAATTTTTCGCAATGACCCAAAAGCTAATTTCACTATTCGACTATTTCCACACACCCCTTGCTAGACCCAAGTGTGGGGAAATTCGATATGCATCACCCAATAGAATATCTTTAAAGCAAACCCAAACATTATATAGATAACATTCAGATCACAGGAAAGGCGCAACTACATCCAGAGCAGGTGAAAGTGTGCGTTTTCAGAAAAAAACTTCAACAATAATGCAGGAGCAGAGCTTTTCTTAAAAATAAATATATTTAAATATTTGAAATAAGGCATCTTTTGTTTTGCTTGGGGTGCACTCCTATTTTTAAGATTTAAAAAAAAAATTCCATGCCAGTCTTTCAATATGCTGAAATGCGCCTTCGCACAGTCTAACATTGCAAGGTCTCTTTCCCCGTTCGTCAAACTAGAGAAAAATACACTTCTGAAGGGAAGAAGGGAAGAGCTTGATCCCACCTCCGTCCTCTGTAACAGACCCTTCCCCCTCCTGCTGATGTGCAAGGTGCAGGCTTCCTTTGTAATCCCAGTGGCCGAGGAGGAAGAGGTGCGAATGCGCGCTGTCCCAGGCACCTCTGAATGACAAAGGGCTAGACCTTGACACTCCCAGCTCCCGCCGAGGCAGCCCAGCCGCTTTCACCCCCTGGCCCCAGTGTCATTAGATTACTATGAACTGCAGTGACCTCTCAGATGCGTCAACTCACATTAGAACAGCATGCTTAAAGTATACTCAACAGTGGAAAAAAAGTTCAAAGCTGCAACAATTTAAAGTTCTTTAATTTAAGTTGAAAGGCTGGGCTCCACAAAGGCAATTGCCCTACAAAACAAATGTATATTGTAATTTGGCATGATTACTTTTTTTCGGAAGCAGAAGCAAAGCCAATAGCTCTGACTTAAATATGCATTTATACACAAATGTTGACTGTGCGCCAATGTTTGTGTAATTTTTTACGCAAGTCCTTTGCAATGTAATCAAGTTTAACTGAGCTAATGGTCTTCTTTTAAATATAATAAAACCATGACAAGAACACGCTTTAACAGCATTTTCTTTTAGTTTGAAATCTTTCAGTGGACTAGTCTTTTCACATCTCATGGAGTTCTGCCCCATTGCCAATAACAATTGTACAGTAATAGGTAGAGCGCAGGCCTTTATAAAAGTGCATGGCTACTGCTCATTTCACCAACTCACATTCTTGCCGATTTGGCATCATTTTACAGGATTTTTGCCTTGTGCATGTTGCCAATATTATTACCAGAACTCCGATTATAGCACTTTTTGAGATATATGCATTCAGCAGCCTGCTGTCCCTTTGAGTAAGCTAAGACTTTGTTGCTGCCTATATGTTTCAGTCCGAACTATATTAACATTTACCTATCTCTCACAGCTCCTGTCTATCCACAGGCACTGCGACCCAAGACAAGATAGGGAATGTCTATGATCACAATAAATGCAACATTCTGCCAAAGACACACTCTCATGGCGCAGCAAGCTACTCTCCAAAATTGTGCTTCTGCACCCCACATAAGGCTATGCAGCACTGTGTAAATGCTACAGTACAATCCAATATAATGATAGCAGCATCTTAATACTTAATGCCTGAACCAGGCTGCTGTTTGCTCTTCCCCCTGCAGGTGTCCAGTACCACTGCACCTACTGCACTAATGATAATCGTACATTTGTGGGCCATGTTTGGTTTTGGAGGGCATGTGGACTTTAGCCAGTGCTTAATTTGTGCAGGTACTTTCCAGTGCTTAGCACCTGCACTTATTTGACAGAGCAGGGTCTACATAACACCACCCGCATCTGCAACTCTGACTCTGCATGTCATATAATTGGTCATATGGCAGGCAATGTGAATGTCAGTCAGTATATAAAATTAAATTACCTCAGACTCGGTGTGCGGCACGCATCACATATGAAATAATGTAAATGATTCATATTACTGACTCCAAAGACCGTCCGTCCGACTCATTTTACTTATTACAATGATGCAGATGATGATGCATTTCAAATTTGCTTTAGGCTGCACGGTGCCGCGGCGGATGGCCTGCGGCCCTTCAGTGCTGCTGTCAATGGGCAGGTGGCAGCCACGGGACACCGATTGGGCAGGGGGCTAGGGCTGTGCTGTGCGGCAGGCAGGGTGTGCATGTATTTTATTCAGTTTGCCATGCACACCCGCCTGCACGCACATCTTCGCCATCACTCATCAGCTGTTCACCGGCAGGTGATTAACCCGACGTCAAATGCAGGCAGCAGCAGGCCTAGGCCGCCTATTTAATAAAGGCAGCAGGCCAGTGCCCGGCTGCCCACCACCACCAACAGTAACCGTAAGTAGCAACGCTGCTTTTTTAATTTTGGACTGGAGCGTGGTGGGTGGTGTGACACTGTCTGCGACCGACGGTCAAGGGTGTGGTAGGCGTAGGCTAGCTCCGACTCCCGCTAATTGATGAAGTGCAGCCCTCCGGGGTTAACTTTAAAGACCCTGCAGGCTGCACTCCTCCTGGCACTGGCAGTCAGTAGAGTAGACCTTTGCAAATTTCCTTCACATGGGCCAGTGGCTGGCTTCCAAATCCCTGCAGTTTTTACTTCCCTTTCTCAGATTTTGTTTCTTGAATAATATGGGTTACACGGGAAAGGCTCTTCACCTCCTTCTCCTCCGGTGCCACTGTACTTTCTGAACTAATGATAAATAAATCCTAGTGCTCTATACTAGAAGTAGGTTGCTCTGGAATCTACTCACCCATATGCCCCTGTTACTGCACCAGCTGCACTAATACTAGCTGTCTGAATTCCCGTGCCTGAAGCATGCTGCAGTGATCTCCTCAAACATCTGAGCCCTGGTGTCACTGCACCTGCTCAATTGTTATCTCTAAGGCTTCCCAGTAGTACTTCTTAAAAGAAAACATTTTAGGAAAAGTGGTGATTTTGGTATTGTCTTTACATCAGTCGCCATAAACATTATTATAATTGTTAGCAACTTGTTCTAACTATATTAAAATTTGCGTGTCTATCTCTCACATCTCCTGCTCCACTCGTAGGCACTGCGCCCCAAGACAAGATAAGAGCATCTCTGTGGTTACTTATCCATGAAATCAAAACACTTTCTGTATCAAATGATAATAAATACAACACTCTGACAGCCACACACGCCCTCAAGGTGTAGCATGCTACCTGTCCAAAAAGGTGCTGTGGCACCACACATGAATCACTATACAATACAATAGCAGCTCCCCAATCCCTAATGTCAGTAGCAGGCTGTTGTTGGAATTTCATCCTGGCTCTGCCTGGCACCACCGTACGTGCTGCAGTACTGATAGCTGTGTCCTTATGCTCCATACTTGGACTTTGACTAAAGTGCTGAGCGCTATTCGCCTCCTTCAGCTCAGGTGCCACTATGCCTGCTGCACTAATGATGTTTGTACCCCTCTGCTCTGTCCTAGGAGTAGTTTGCACTTTGATACTCATTCTTCTGGGCCCTGGTAGTGGGTTGCTCTGGGCTCTTCACACCCATACGCCCTAATGTGACTCCATGCTATCTGCATTCTCATGCTGGGAGCAGTCTGCAGACGGCTCCTCAAACAAGAGCCCTGGTGCCACTTAACCTGCTCAATCCCTATCTCTAGGGTTTCAGAGCTCTTCTCACAGATGAACAGAGTTTAAGAAAAGTGGTGATTGGGTATTGCCTTTACATCAGTCGCCATTAGATCATCATTGAAAGATTGCATGGCAGATCCAGGGGTGGCTTCACTAGCATTCTTCTCCTTGTAACTGAATATACTCTCATAGATGTATCAATTAAATTTGGGGTGGACATAAGTTGTGTAATTTCCTTTCTTGAAACTACACATAATTACACAATATGCAAATCCAGCATTTAGCATTATATTTTAGTGCAAATTGCTTCTTCGTGCAAAAAAAGAAAAGTTCCGCGAACAGCTGCTGGCGCTCTAGTTGTTTGACAACTTCCCACGTTCACGTAATATGGTTTTGGTATGAATGGGTGTAGGAGAGTAGGGTCTGCTATCCTATGGTCACCCCAAATTTTTGCTTTTTGCTTCACTGGTTTTTGACATATTGAGGCTGTGGGCCTGCCAATCGGACCCCCAGCCTGCTGTTCTCTCTACTAAATTAAAACTATGCACCCTAGGTGCATAACCAATTGGAAGTGGATCACCCTGTCAGCCCCTGTACCAGTGTACACTAGGTACCCAGGGCATTGGTGTACCCAAGGCCTGCCAAGGGCTGAAGCATGTATTATGCCACCCCAGGCTTGGCCTAACAATTTGACACAACTGGCTGATCACTCAGCTGGGGTAAGTTGGTGTAATCACCTCTTACTTAGGTGTAGTATACCTATACCTAACCTTAAATGGGACACCTGGTAACCTATAAGTCACTCCTATGGCAGGCCTTAACAATCCTGAAGGCAGAGTGCGTGGTTCCATGTGAGATGGTGCTCTGGCATGAGCTGAGCCTGTCTGCAGTGGTCGGAACAACTTCCTTCTACTGTTTCCAGATATCGTCATACCATATACTCTTAAGTGCATTATGAACCTCGCGGTTAAATGCTATCTTTGGTTTGGCTTTATCAAAACATGTCGAGTAAGGTGTCATACGAATTGGAATACTAACCCCTCGCCAATTCTGGCGACGGGGTTAGCATTCCACCCTTCTAGAGGGACACGACATGTACAGTACCTGAAACCCGGGTAAAATCAGACATAGCCTCAGCTCCACAAAATGGATGCTGCCACCACAGACACAAGTCTGCCCTCCTGCTGCTGGGAGTCCTTCCAGCTTGGGAGGTGTGGACAAAGGGTTTCCTGCCAGGGGAGGTGCGTGCACCACCCCAGACAGGATTTTGTGTATTGGTCAGGTAGGGCTTGAAAGAAACCAGACATGCCTGTGGCTCACAAGGAGCCTCGGTGCATATGCCAGTTCAAACCGGTCCTGGGGCACACCAGTCCCGGGCCTGGGGCGAGCTGGACAAAGGATTGGGGGTGTAACCACCCCCCTTCCTGGTCCCACCCATAGGGAGGGACCTAGCAGGTAGTCCGGCCCCTAGAATCCGAATAAAGGTAGGAGCTGTGTCCTAAGACTTCAGACATCCTGGAATCAACTTAAAACTAAGAAGAAGACGGGAACTTCGACGCTCTGCTGCACAGAGGACTGAAGCCAATCTCCCCTGTGGTCAGGGAGTGACCACCTTGCTAACGCAAGCACCATCCAGCGAATCAACGTCTGCTTTGCCGCCGCCTCCCGCCGGAGCCCGAGCCCAGAGACTGACAAGACCTGGACCTCCAGACCTCTCACCGCCCGATCCACAGTCCCTGCAAAGAGGAGACCCGTGGAGGCACCGAGACACGTGGAGCCAGCCATCTTGAAACGACTACGACAAGCTGACCAGTGCAACCACCGAGGCTCCCTCCAAGTTGTGCTTTGGGTCCTGAGAAGCCCAACCCTCGAGCAGCATCTGCACCAAAGGTGAGCCCTCCAGCATCTCCACGATCTGCGTGGGGCCCTTCTGCATTTTGCCACTCGACGCGCCTAACCGGTTGCTGGCCCGCTGGCTAGTGGCCATCTTGGCGACGAAATCTACAACAAACACCGCTGGTCTGGTTGCTCCAGACTGGCCCTTGCTCCCCTCCAAAGGAGCAGTTCCTCTGACCTTGCTGGTCAGAACCATCAGCTTAAACTCCTTGCCTACAACAATTGCTTTTGCCAAGGCTTGTTTGCTTCAATCAAGTCGCCGACACCGCCGACAGCGAGAGCCTGCGTGGGACAGCTCGTGACTCGACTCCTGGACGTCGTCGACCTTCAGGGACCACGTGGCTGCAGAGTCAAGCTACATCTGCCTTCCTGTTTGCACCCGACATCGCCTGGTACCCACCTGGTGCCACGCTGGTCACTGGCTAGTGACTGTGAACACTGTCCCCTCTGCTTACAGGTCTTCAACATCTCCGATCCACTCTTGGATCCACTGCATCTCTTCCCGACCGACCGCCTGCAGCACTTTTGTCTACAGGCCCCACGGAACAGATAGAAGAAACCCGACGCACTTCGAGGCCTATGCACCCGCTTCCTGTGGGTGAGGTAAAGCTGGCACTCCTGTGCCCAAGTGTAGTATTACATCTCTAGTGCCTGTGTTCCAAATCTTAAGTTCCTAGGTCATCCGGAAGATTCCTTTTGCAGTAACTTTGTACTTTTTACGCACCCATTGAAACCTATGGGAGCACGCGTGTGACTATTTGCTCTGCACACGCCACCCGTGGACCTCCTGGTCACTAACTGACGTTAGCTCCTTGTAGGCCCAGCGATTCTAGAGGCCCTAGGCCTTTTCCCTTTTCTGTTCGTGGTACTTATACCACTATTTTAGTATATGGTTTGAGTGGCCACCAGGGCCTATCCATATAACGTGCAACTTCTGTGTATTCTGTGATAATCTTGTTTGACGATTTGTGCTCCTGTGCTCATAAAGAGACTAGGGGTTACTTTGATAAATAAATACATATATATTTTGAATATATATCTGTGTGGTGTCCTTTCATTGGTATAAAAGGGGGTTACTATTGGTAAAACAGCTTGCTTAACACGCTTCACGAGTTTAGCCTCAAAGACTGCTTAGCCTACGCTACCACTAGGGCAGCTAGTCCGAAAAGGTTGACTTACAACCACACCATAAGGGTTGCTTGGCATGGTACAAGGTGATCACTTTAACTAGTGAGCATCATATACCAGGCCAACTTCTCACATTGGTGAGCAGCGGTTGGATTTGAGCTTGCTGTGTTTTACCATTGTAATCTCTTGGTTACCAATTGAAAGATCACATAGGTACCTGTAGGTACATATAAAACAAGATTAGATATACTTAAGTTCTACTGAACTTAGTTGTTGTAGAGCAAAGGGAGTAGCACACCCTGACTACAACTACTAGATAGGTTTAGTAGGTAAACCCAAGTGTAGGTAGATTGCAACACATCCACCCACACTTAAGAGCAATGGCCGGGGCAGAGGGGTCCACTGTACCCATCTCTGTCGAGAGTGACCCCCAGAGGGCACCAACCAGCTTTGCTACCCTTAATCAGAATGAGCTCAGGCATTTGGCAACTCTTAGAGGCCTTAAACAGCCCAAGAACCCAAACTCTGCTGAGCTCAGAGAGCTCTTACAGAATGATGAGAATCAGAGAGCACTCAAGAAAGCTTCCCAGTTAGCCCCCTTAGGGTCAGGAACAGGAGGCCCCCCTTCTGAAGATGCCACTGAAGTGCCCCTTCCCAATAGTCACCCCTTAGATGGGATGCCTACCACAGAGGAGGAGAGTGAAAAGGATACTGACAGTAGTGAGGATGAAGGGAGAACTAGCCCAGTGCCAAGTGTTATACTTGGCCCAGCTAAACCAAGGCTATTGGGGACTGACAGTGGGTTCAACCCACTGGATCTCCCCAGTGGACTTAACACAGGGCTGGGAAGGCAAAGGAATCGCTCAGGTGACTCCAATGCTTCCCATGGCTCTAGAGGCTCTCAAGGTCACTCCAGGAGAAGGATGACCACCCCTCAGAGGAGGGAACATGAGGCCAAGATGCAAGAGGCTCAGCTGAGGATCAGGAAGCAGGAGCTAGAAGTAGCCCTGATGGAAGAGAAACTTAGCAAGGCTAGACAGCATAAAGAGAGTGGGTCTATACCCACTGGTGGCAGCATTGTCCCTAAGGACAAAGATAGGGTTTTCGACAATAGAAACCTGTCTAAGGTTGTGCCCCCCTACAAAAGTGGGGATGACATCCACAAGTGGATAACTGCTCTTGAGAGAGCCTGCAAAGTACAACAGGTTCCTGAAGACCAGTGGGCAGCAATCCTCTGGCTCTCCTTTGAGGGAAGAGGCAGAGACAGACTCCTCACTGTTAGAGAAGAGGATGTCAGAAACTACAGAGTCCTGAAGAGTGTTCTAGTTGATGGGTTAGGCTTAACCACTGAGCAGTACAGGTTAATGTTCAGAGACACCCAAAAGACACAGACTCAGGACTGGTCTGAATACATTGAATGTGCCACTAAGGCTTTGGAGGGTTGGTTGCTGGGAAGTAAGGTATCTGATTTTACAGGATTGTATAATTTGATGATGAGAGAACAGATTTTAAATAACTGTCAAAACCAGCAACTGCATCAACACTTGGTTGACTCTGATCTGACCTCTCCCCAAGAATTGGGAAAGAAGGCAGACAAATGGGTCAGAACCAGGGTTAAGCAAAAGAACCAGAACCAGGGCCAAGGGGGTGATCAGAAGAAAACAGACCAAAAGGGTGGAGATCAGAAATCTAAAGACCAGAAGTCTTCAACAGGGCCCCAAACTACTGCTAAGGAGGGTGGGTCCCAACAACAGTCCAAAAAGAAGAAAGAAGGTCAAAAGAAACCCTGGTGCAATCATTGTAAAAATACAACTCACTGGACTAGTGATTGCAAAAAGGGTGGAGCCCCCAACACTGTTGCCCCTAAGGCACCTGCTCCCAGTACTACTGTTAGCAGTGTTGGTCCCCAGACAAAGGGTGTAGTGGGAATCACTATGGGAACTGAAGGAGATTCTGACTTAGACAGAACCCTGACACAGGCAGTCTTGATCTGTGATGGGGACATTGATTTGTCCCTGACTGTGAGCCCCAGTAACCTGGGCAAGTACAGACAGACTCCTTTAATTAATGACAAAGTGGCTCAAGCCTACAGGGACACATGTGCCAGTGTCACTATGGTGACATCAGGCTTTGTGGACCCTGGACAGTACATACCAGGTGAGAACTACCTGGTGACCAATGCCAGCAATGCCACTACTTCACACAGTGTGGCAGTTGTTAACTTCTCATGGGGAGGGGTAACTGGCCTCAAAAGGGTTGTGGTTAGTGCAGACCTCCCAGTAGAATGTTTGTTGGGCAATGACCTAGAGAGTTCTCTATGGTCAGAAGTGGAGTACAGGACTCATGCAGAGATGTTAGGTATATCATCACATGTCCTTGCTGTGACCAGGTCACAGGCCAAAAAGTGCCTCACTGAACCTCAGGTCTTGGATCCTGGAACAATGGACCAAGCACCTACCAAGAAGAAGAACAGGAGGGTCAAGGCTGTGCCTTCCCCCCTGCCTCAGAGTGATGATCAGCCTTCCCAGGAAGCTGATCTAGAGGACCCTGAAGGAACTGTCCCTGAAGAGCTTGAACCTGACCAGGTTGAGTTTCTGGGGACAGGGGGACCTTCAAGGGCTGACTTGAGGCAGGCTCAGTTATCCTGTCCCTCTCTTGAACCCCTCAGACAGCTGGCTGCTGCTGAGGCTGCTGGGAATGCTCAAGGTACCCATAAAGTGTATTGGGATGAAGGGCTCCTTTATTCAGAGGCTAGAGACCCCAAGCCTGGTGCTACCAGGAGGTTGGTCATACCTCTGCAATTTAGGGGCTTCCTTCTTACCTTGGCCCATGACATTCCTTTAGCAGGACACCTAGGCCAGAATAAGACCTGGGACAGACTTGTCCCTCACTTTCACTGGCCTCACATGAATGAAGATACAAAGGAGTTTTGTCGCTCCTGTGTTACCTGCCAAGCCAGTGGCAAATCAGGTGGCACAACAAAGGCCCCCCTAATACCACTACCTGTGGTGGGGGTCCCCTTTGAAAGAGTGGGAATAGACATAGTGGGTCCCATGGATCCTCCCACTGCATCTGGGCACAGATTTATACTGGTGGTAGTGGATCATGCCACCAGGTACCCAGAGGCAATTCCCCTTAGGACCACTACAGCTCCTGTTGTGGCCAGGGCCCTGCTGGGAGTATTCTCCAGAGTGGGGTTTCCTAAGGAGGTAGTATCTGACAGAGGTACCAACTTTATGTCAGGATACTTAACAGCTATGTGGAAGGAATGTGGTGTCAACTACAAGTTCACCACCCCTTATCACCCACAATGCAATGGGCTTGTTGAGAGATTCAACAAGACCCTAAAGGGTATGATCAAAGGATTACCTGAAAAGCTCAGGCGAAGATGGGACATCCTTCTACCCTGCCTTCTGTTTGCTTACAGAGAGGTCCCACAAAAAGGAGTTGGCTACAGCCCCTTTGAATTGTTGTTTGGGCACCCTGTGAGAGGCCCACTGTGTTTGGTGAAGGAAGGCTGGGAGTTACCTCTCAAAAAGCCTAAGCTAGACATAGTGGACTATGTACTTGGTCTCCGCTCCAGGATGGCTGAGTATATGGAGAAGGCATCCAAAAACCTTGAGGCAAGCCAGGCCTTACAGAAAGCTTGGCATGACCAAAAGGCTGTCTTGGTTGAGTTTCAGCCAGGACAGAAGGTATGGGTGTTGGAGCCAGTGGCCCCAGCAGCACTCCAAGACAAATGGTCTGGACCCCATACAATCCTGGAAAAGAAGGGAGAGGTCACCTACTTGGTCGACCTAGGAACTCCCAGGAGTCCCCACAGGGTACTCCATGTTAACAGGCTTAAAGCATATGTTGACAGGGCAGACATGGGCTTGCTCATGGCTACAGATGAGGGGCAGGAGGAAGAGAGTGACCCTCTCCCAGACCTGTTGTCTCAGAACCCTGAAGATGGCTCAGTTGAAGGAGTGACCCTTGGAGGCAACCTCACTGCCCATCAGCAGACTGAATGTAGACAGGTTCTACAATCATTTTCACATATGTTTTCCTTGATACCTAGTCAAACTGACTGGTGTACCCATGTTGTGGACACTGGTGACAGTCTGCCTGTAAAGAACAAACTTTACAGACAACCTGACCACGTCAGGGACTGTATAAAGGCTGAGGTACATAAAATGCTGGAATTAGGTGTCATTGAACCCTCAGAGAGCCCCTGGGCTAGCCCAGTGGTTCTGGTCCCCAAACCTCACACCAAAGATGGCAAGAGAGAGATGAGGTTCTGTGTGGATTACAGAGGACTCAATGCTGTCACCAGGACAGATGCACACCCTATTCCAAGGGCAGATGAGCTCATAGACAAACTAGCTTCTGCAAAGTTTTTGAGCACATTTGACTTAACAGCTGGCTATTGGCAAATCAGATTAGCTGAGGAGTCTAAGGCCAAAACAGCATTCTCAACCCCAGGTGGGCATTATCAGTTTGTGGTGATGCCCTTTGGTCTGAAGAATGCACCTGCCACCTTCCAAAGGCTGGTGAACCAAGTCCTTACTGGGTTGGATGACTTTTGTGCAGCATATCTTGATGACATTGCTGTCTTTAGCTCCACCTGGGAGGATCACCTGATCCACCTGAAGAAGGCTCTTGAGGCCCTGCAGAGGGCAGGCCTCACTATCAAGGCTACTAAGTGCCAGATAGGGCAGAGTAAGGTTGTATATTTGGGCCACCTTGTAGGTGGAGGCCAAGTTCAACCACTGGAGAGTAAGATACAATCCATCAAGGACTGGTCCCCTCCAACCACCCAGACTCAAGTTCGAGCTTTCTTGGGCTTGACTGGGTACTACAGGAAGTTTGTTAAGAACTATGGGTCCATTGTGACTCCTCTTAATGATCTGACATCCAAGAAGATGCCCAAAAAGGTTCAGTGGACAGTAAGCTGTCAAAAGGCATTTGATGACCTGAAGAAGGCCATGTGCTCTGCACCTATCCTGAAAAGTCCTGACTACTCCAAAAAGTTTATTGTCCAAACAGATGCTTCTGAGTTGGGTGTGGGAGCTGTGCTGTCACAACTTAATGTAGATGGTCAAGACCAACCCATTGCTTTTATTAGCAGAAGGTTGACCCCCAGAGAGAAGAATTGGTCAGCTATTGAGAGGGAGGCCTTTGCTGTGGTGTGGGCCCTGAAGAAGCTGAGGCCATACTTGTTTGGCACTCACTTCAAGATTCAGACCGACCATAAGCCCCTCTTGTGGCTAAATCAGATGAAGGGTGAAAACCCCAAACTGCTTAGGTGGTCCATTTCCCTACAGGGGATGGACTTTACAGTGGAGCACCGGCCAGGTACTGACCATGGGAATGCAGATGGTCTCTCCAGGTACTTCCACTTAGGACATGAAGACGAGACTGGTCAAGGCTAGTTTAATGTCCCAGCGTTTGGGGGGGGGTTGTGTAGGAGAGTAGGGTCTGCTATCCTATGGTCACCCCAAATTTTTGCTTTTTGCTTCACTGGTTTTTGACATATTGAGGCTGTGGGCCTGCCAATCGGACCCCCAGCCTGCTGTTCTCTCTACTAAATTAAAACTATGCACCCTAGGTGCATAACCAATTGGAAGTGGATCACCCTGTCAGCCCCTGTACCAGTGTACACTAGGTACCCAGGGCATTGGTGTACCCAAGGCCTGCCAAGGGCTGAAGCATGTATTATGCCACCCCAGGCTTGGCCTAACAATTTGACACAACTGGCTGATCACTCAGCTGGGGTAAGTTGGTGTAATCACCTCTTACTTAGGTGTAGTATACCTATACCTAACCTTAAATGGGACACCTGGTAACCTATAAGTCACTCCTATGGCAGGCCTTAACAATCCTGAAGGCAGAGTGCGTGGTTCCATGTGAGATGGTGCTCTGGCATGAGCTGAGCCTGTCTGCAGTGGTCGGAACAACTTCCTTCTACTGTTTCCAGATATCGTCATACCATATACTCTTAAGTGCATTATGAACCTCGCGGTTAAATGCTATCTTTGGTTTGGCTTTATCAAAACATGTCGAGTAAGGTGTCATACGAATTGGAATACTAACCCCTCGCCAATTCTGGCGACGGGGTTAGCATTCCACCCTTCTAGAGGGACACGACATGTACAGTACCTGAAACCCGGGTAAAATCAGACATAGCCTCAGCTCCACAAAATGGATGCTGCCACCACAGACACAAGTCTGCCCTCCTGCTGCTGGGAGTCCTTCCAGCTTGGGAGGTGTGGACAAAGGGTTTCCTGCCAGGGGAGGTGCGTGCACCACCCCAGACAGGATTTTGTGTATTGGTCAGGTAGGGCTTGAAAGAAACCAGACATGCCTGTGGCTCACAAGGAGCCTCGGTGCATATGCCAGTTCAAACCGGTCCTGGGGCACACCAGTCCCGGGCCTGGGGCGAGCTGGACAAAGGATTGGGGGTGTAACCACCCCCCTTCCTGGTCCCACCCATAGGGAGGGACCTAGCAGGTAGTCCGGCCCCTAGAATCCGAATAAAGGTAGGAGCTGTGTCCTAAGACTTCAGACATCCTGGAATCAACTTAAAACTAAGAAGAAGACGGGAACTTCGACGCTCTGCTGCACAGAGGACTGAAGCCAATCTCCCCTGTGGTCAGGGAGTGACCACCTTGCTAACGCAAGCACCATCCAGCGAATCAACGTCTGCTTTGCCGCCGCCTCCCGCCGGAGCCCGAGCCCAGAGACTGACAAGACCTGGACCTCCAGACCTCTCACCGCCCGATCCACAGTCCCTGCAAAGAGGAGACCCGTGGAGGCACCGAGACACGTGGAGCCAGCCATCTTGAAACGACTACGACAAGCTGACCAGTGCAACCACCGAGGCTCCCTCCAAGTTGTGCTTTGGGTCCTGAGAAGCCCAACCCTCGAGCAGCATCTGCACCAAAGGTGAGCCCTCCAGCATCTCCACGATCTGCGTGGGGCCCTTCTGCATTTTGCCACTCGACGCGCCTAACCGGTTGCTGGCCCGCTGGCTAGTGGCCATCTTGGCGACGAAATCTACGACAAACACCGCTGGTCTGGTTGCTCCAGACTGGCCCTTGCTCCCCTCCAAAGGAGCAGTTCCTCTGACCTTGCTGGTCAGAACCATCAGCTTAAACTCCTTGCCTACAACAATTGCTTTTGCCAAGGCTTGTTTGCTTCAATCAAGTCGCCGACACCGCCGACAGCGAGAGCCTGCGTGGGACAGCTCGTGACTCGACTCCTGGACGTCGTCGACCTTCATGGACCACGTGGCTGCAGAGTCAAGCTACATCTGCCTTCCTGTTTGCACCCGACATCGCCTGGTACCCACCTGGTGCCACGCTGGTCACTGGCTAGTGACTGTGAACACTGTCCCCTCTGCTTACAGGTCTTCAACATCTCCGATCCACTCTTGGATCCACTGCATCTCTTCCCGACCGACCGCCTGCAGCACTTTTGTCTACAGGCCCCACGGAACAGATAGAAGAAACCCGACGCACTTCGAGGCCTATGCACCCGCTTCCTGTGGGTGAGGTAAAGCTGGCACTCCTGTGCCCAAGTGTAGTATTACATCTCTAGTGCCTGTGTTCCAAATCTTAAGTTCCTAGGTCATCCGGAAGATTCCTTTTGCAGTAACTTTGTACTTTTTACGCACCCATTGAAACCTATGGGAGCACGCGTGTGACTATTTGCTCTGCACACGCCACCCGTGGACCTCCTGGTCACTAACTGACGTTAGCTCCTTGTAGGCCCAGCGATTCTAGAGGCCCTAGGCCTTTTCCCTTTTCTGTTCGTGGTACTTATACCACTATTTTAGTATATGGTTTGAGTGGCCACCAGGGCCTATCCATATAACGTGCAACTTCTGTGTATTCTGTGATAATCTTGTTTGACGATTTGTGCTCCTGTGCTCATAAAGAGACTAGGGGTTACTTTGATAAATAAATACATATATATTTTGAATATATATCTGTGTGGTGTCCTTTCATTGGTATAAAAGGGGGTTACTATTGGTAAAACAGCTTGCTTAACACGCTTCACGAGTTTAGCCTCAAAGACTGCTTAGCCTACGCTACCACTAGGGCAGCTAGTCCGAAAAGGTTGACTTACAACCACACCATAAGGGTTGCTTGGCATGGTACAAGGTGATCACTTTAACTAGTGAGCATCATATACCAGGCCAACTTCTCACAATGGGGTATAATTGCATGATGTGGTATTCTGAAGTAATTCCAGAGATGAATTCCACATAATAAGTATAACTTGAAATTCCCCAAAATATGTGAAGTTACACAGGCGTGCTGAAAATTTCACCCAGGCCTAGAGTAAATAAAAGAGATTTAATTGCAGACATCAGGAAGATTATTTTATGCCAAGATTCATTCAAAGAAGACGAGTAGGAGGCAGAGGTTAGGTTGCAGTCCTGCATCACAGAATCTTACTTCCTAGGTAGTACTACAAGGAATGGAGATTCATCCCTCGATTTGTAGACCAAGATGTAAATTCAGGGCCTGAATCACATGAGTTAATAAATATTTTACAATTAAGACCCTGATTACAATGCGGTTCGGACCACAACCGACGGCTTGTCGATTGCGGTCCAAACCACATCAACTGCTGCGTTCTGACTGACGCATTATGATGCGTGCGGTCGGGGGCAGCAGTCGTAGGGTCTGACTTATACAAACCGCCCATCGGTTGGTCAAAAAGGCCTCATAATCCCTTAAGGACGGTATTTCTGCTGTTGTCTTGTTTCCGACAGCCTTTCCATGTTGGCCTTTCCGACATGGAAAGGCTGGTGGAAAATGACAATGGGAGCCTCTAACAGGGCCCCTTTGCCCCCTGGCCCCCTTAACATCCCTGTACCGTGTGCCAGACAGAGCAGGGATGTTTTAAATCTTCCATTTTCAATGGGAGCTTTTGCTGTGGGCAGCTTTGGCCCGCCGCACAAGCTCCCATTAAAAAATGGAAGTTTGCAACCGCACCATGTGTGGTCACATCCTAATTGCGGAGTCAGAACCGCCGACCCGCAGCATCCAATTTACGCACACCTCCGCGGCTCACCGCACCCAGGCGCGCATAGATGCGATCTTTGTCACCGTGATGGATTGTTCCCTGATTGTTTATGTCTGCATCCTTCATAGAGGAATTTCCAATCATTCCCCGGTACTTCTTAGCTCAGGGTCCCCTCCGCTCGTGGCCCGTCAAACATGGAGGATGAACGCCTGGTTTCTTCAAGATAAAGATTTTAAGCAAGCGGTGGGGAAGGAACTCACACAATACTTTGCCACCAACGAAGGCTCGGTAGCTTCTCCGTGTACCCTATGGGAGGCAGGTAAGGTGACCATACGGGGTTTCGCCAAACGGCAGCTTAAGGTCCAGAGGCAGTCACAGCTGCAAGAGATTTCCTCCAAGGAAGCACAGGCGCTTCGCCTGGAACAACTGTTATCCATGACCGAGGACGCAGCCCAGGCCCGACGCTTGGCGATCATCCGGGAGGAGATCAAACCGCTCTCTCTGGATGCGGCTAGACTCCTCTGGCAGTCCTCGGTCGCACAAGTCTACGGTTGGGGGCACAAGAATGGTGTGATCCTGCATAGGTTGGCCACATATCGATTTGGGAAAAAGGGGGTGGTGATGGACAGAGTTTCTGAATGATGCAGAATACTCTTACCAAGTCAAGAGATCATGGTTTTAATCCATCACCGTTTTTTAGCTCACTGCACCATCCCAGCTCAGAACCTGGCTACATGCAAATTAGTCTGTACCTGTCCCAGTGCATGATGGGAACAGGGCAAACCAAACTACCAAGCCAATTCTTATACTGGGAAGGAAACAAGCTTCCGGGGACCGGTTTCTGGCATCACAGCCTTCGTCGGCCCGGCTTGCCTGAATCCTGATGGTGCAATGAGCAAGGGACTCACGTCTGAGCATACCCTCCCACACTGAGTGTGGATAAAATCGATTTGGGAAAAAGGGGGTGGTGATGAACAGAGTTTCTGAATGATGCAGAATACTCTTACCAAGTCAAGAGATCATGGTTTTAATCCATCACCGTTTTTTAGCTCACTGCACCATCCCAGCTCAGAACCTGGCTACATGCAAATTAGTCTGTACCTGTCCCAGTGCATGATGGGAACAGGGCAAACCAAAATACCAAGCCAATTCTTATACTGGGAAGGAAACAAGCTTCCGGGGACCGGTTTCTGGCATCACAGCCTTCGTCGGCCCGGCTTGCCTGAATCCTGATGGTGCAATGAGCAAGGGACTCACGTCTGAGCATACCCTCCCACACTGAGTGTGGATAAAATCGATTTGGGAAAAAGGGGGTGGTGATGGACAGAGTTTCTGAATGATGCAGAATACTCTTACCAAGTCAAGAGATCATGGTTTTAATCCATCACCGTTTTTTAGCTCACTGCACCATCCCAGCTCAGAACCTGGCTACATGCAAATTAGTCTGTACCTGTCCCAGTGCATGATGGGAACAGGGCAAACCAAACTACCAAGCCAATTCTTATACTGGGAAGGAAACAAGCTTCCGGGGACCGGTTTCTGGCATCACAGCCTTCGTCGGCCCGGCTTGCCTGAATCCTGATGGTGCAATGAGCAAGGGACTCACGTCTGAGCATACCCTCCCACACTGAGTGTGGATAAAATCGATTTGGGAAAAAGGGGGTGGTGATGGACAGAGTTTCTGAATGATGCAGAATACTCTTACCAAGTCAAGAGATCATGGTTTTAATCCATCACCGTTTTTTAGCTCACTGCACCATCCCAGCTCAGAACCTGGCTACATGCAAATTAGTCTGTACGTCTGAGCATACCCTCCCACACTGAGTCCCTTGCTCATTGCACCATCAGGATTCAGGCAAGCCGGGCCGACGAAGGCTGTGATGCCAGAAACCGGTCCCCGGAAGCTTGTTTCCTTCCCAGTATAAGAATTGGCTTGGTAGTTTGGTTTGCCCAGTTCCCATCATGCACTGGGACAGGAACGGACTAATTTGCATGTAGCCAGGTTCTGAGCTGGGATGGTGCAGTGAGCTAAAAAACGGTGATGGATTAAAACCATGATCTCTTGACTTGGTAAGAGTATTCTGCATCATTCAGAAACTCTGTCCATCACCACCCCCTTTTTCCCAAATCGATTTTATCCACACTCAGTGTGGGAGGGTATGCTCAGACGTGAGTCCCTTGCTCATTGCACCATCAGGATTCAGGCAAGCCGGGCCGACGAAGGCTGTGATGCCAAAAAACGGTGATGGATTAAAACCATGATCTCTTGTCTTGGTAAGAGTATTCTGCATCATTCAGAAACTCTGTCCATCACCACCCCCTTTTTCCCAAATAGGTTGGCCACATATCCCAGGGCGAATCGTATCATTCAAGAGGTAGCGGATGAGATGGGAGCGGTGCAGCCTGCTCCCGTGGCGATGGCGAACACCTTTGCGGCATATTATCGGAGGCTGTATACAGCGCGCACCCCTGAGCTGACCGTTGCGGCCCTCCTTGACCAGGAGGAGGTGCGTCTCCCTGTGTTGGACCCTGCGGCTCGGATAGACCTGGAGCGTTCCATCTCCCTGAAAGAAATTGAGGAGGCGTTCACTCTGGTCTCTCCGGGTAAAACCCCAGGTCCAGATGGCCTCCCACAGGAATATTATGCGGCCTATCGGGGCATCCTAGCACCCCAACTAGCCAGCCTGTTTGACGAGGCCGTGGAAAGAGGTGCCTTTCCACCGGAAATGGATATTGCTACCATTGTAGTTCTTCCGAAATCCCAGCCTCCCTCCCGACTCTGCGCAGAGTACCGTCCCATCTCCCTCCTTAATACTGAAATTAAACTTTATGCTACCATCTTGGCCCAACGGCTGAAGCCCTATTTGGCCCTCTTGTCCATCCGGATCAATGCGGGTTCATGCATCAGCGTGGGACCCGTCACTGCCATAGACGGCTGCAGACGGCCCTGGCGCATCGGCATCTGCTTACCCCATACTTGGCACTCCTATCCATCGACTTCGAGAAAGCCTTCGACTCGGTGGACTGGACGTACCTGCGGGACGTGCTGCTTGAGATGGGGTTTGGGCCCTACTTCTGTTCTCTGGTCCGGGTCCTCTACGCTCACCCGAGAGCGCGAGTGCTGGTCAACGGGGTGTTGTCGGAGGCCTTCCCCATCGCCAGGGGCACTAGGCAGGGATGTCCCCCCTCCCCATTATTATTCGCCCTGGCGATGGAGCCCTTGGCATCCCTGGTGCGGGCGGAGGACCGTCTACACGGATGGGAGTGGCCCCATGCGGTCGCGGACAAGACTGCATTGTATGCGGATGACGTCCTTGTCTTCCTGTCTGTTCCAGCCTCCTCCGGACCACAATGCCTCCGGATTTTGCAAGCATTCGAGCAGGCCTCGGGGCTGCGGCTAAACCCCGGGAAGTCAGTATTGGTCCCCTTGCATCTCTCTAGAGAATGCTTCGATTTGCAGTCTGCCATACCATTACGGAGGCAGTCGTTTAAATATCTGGGGATCTGGGTCGCTCTTCTTCCTGAGCTGGGCTCGTCCCTTAATGTGGCCCCGTTGGTCAAGAAGGCCAAGGCAGACCTTCTCAAATGGAAGGCGTTGCCTCTGAACCCCTGGGGAGGGTACCTTGTTTAAAATGATGATCCTCCCCAGGTTCCTTTACGTCCTACAGAACACCCCCTTTTGTTTTTCCAAGGCATGGTTCAGGGAACTGGGCAGTCTAATCACCAAGTTTCTCTGGAGCGGAGGGCGAGCCCGCGTGGCTCTGTCGACTTATCAGATTCTCTCTTATGATGGAGGAATGGGGATGACGTACCTGTATTTGTATTTCCTGGCGGTGCGTCTACTGGTCATCCATGACTGGTTCAATGGGGGATGGTCAGATCCAGCGTACAGGCTGGAACTCAGCGAACTGGGGTTTGTGGACATCCATTCCATGATGTATGGGGGGCCCATTCCGACCCGACTGCCAAGTGTAACGCGCTCCATGTTCTTAGCCTGGCGGGCAGCGCTCCGCCATATCGGATGGACGGGGAAGGTCACCCAATGTACCCCCCTCTGGCATGGAGCGTGGCTCCAGGAGGTTAGTGGGGTTCAGAACATGGGCTTCAAATGGAATTCCATAAAGCATATTATCAAGCCCATTATCGCCGTTTTAGCGGCAGTTTTCTGCCGCTAAAGCGGCGATAATTTTATCGCCTGTCTTGATAATATGCCCCCTGGTTGTTAGTAATTTCTATGGTCATTAATTTCTCTATGCATCTCAAAAGCTAGCAACTAGACAGTATTTGTAAAGCGCAGCTGCTACCCAAGGATATTTTCATTTTATTTCCATACAATGCAGCAAACAAGCAAAGCGGGGAAAATATTGGGAAATGTAAATATTTTTCCACGTTAAGCCTGCCCCGAGGAGCCATATTTTTGTGGGGCTAATTCCTCTCCACAAATGTTAGTAGATAGGGATTTGTGTCAAAACCCATGGTTGGTTGTGCCTGGAAATGCCCATGTACCACCCATGGAACATTCCCTTGACATAAAGCAAGAAAAACTAACCCATAGCACAACTTTGCATTACTTTAGGATACTTTGCAATGCAAATTCTGGTTTGAGTTGGATAGCATATCCCAACACTTTGAGCTGGGTTTGCATCATAAGAGGCACAAAGCCTGTGCATTGTGTTAATAAATCTGGGACTCAGTGTACTTCATTGACTTATTTAATTTACCTATACGTCCCTAGTATAAGGCACTAAGTGTACCCAGTGCCTGCAAGTTAAATGTCACAAGTGGACTCTAGCACATGTGCCATCACTAGAGTGAGAATGAAAAACATGGTTGACGCTTGCCACCAGTAAGTAACCTGACTGCGCAGGTTCAAAAATGCAAATTCAACCTTTCTAAATAACCCCTTTTAATGGACCTAAACCCTTCTGTTTAGTGAAACCACAGAATAAAATGACAGTTAATTTCTCAGTTCATATCATGACTATTGAGATGGTTAAACTATATCTGTGCAAACATTTTATTTAGTGATTCCTTGTTGCACTAATTAGTAAAATTCAGTTGTTTGAGACTGCATAGATGATATCTCACCCATGAGACTGTTTCTGCTGGAACCTTTTATTAAAAAAAAAAAGTCAGTGGAAGTATTTCTTTTTGTGAGAATTTCACTCACAATAAAAGCAAACCAAAGTTTGCGCAATTTATCATAATTTCCCATTCTTTGGGGTGGAAAATTACGCACTTTTGCGTGCTCCTAGAATTAATTTTTTACTGCGGCAGTCAATCACCTTGTGGTCCTAGCTATATATATTTTCTAGATAAAGGAATGGTAGGTGAGCAATGTAAATGTGAACTATCGGCAATGAATTATGTGTCTGTTTTGAAATGAATTAGTCAGAGGTAGCACAGGTTATATTAATAGAACAGAGTTTCAGAGGAAAAGCAACACACTACTTATATTACAAGACTATAAATGTCAGTGTCAAAGTTCACTAAAC
This sequence comes from Triturus cristatus, assembly GCF_964204655.1. Classification (NCBI taxonomy): domain Eukaryota; kingdom Metazoa; phylum Chordata; class Amphibia; order Caudata; family Salamandridae; genus Triturus; species Triturus cristatus. The sequence continues at coordinate 15,048,448 of NC_140591.1, forward strand.
GCTCAATGTTGGCAGATAAAGCGCATTCAATCATTTTCTCAGATTCACTTGATGTTCTGAACTGAGAAAAGTGGGACTATAAGTTAACCAGATCCCTAAAAGTAACAGCACAAAAGCGTGCATCAGAGAAAGAAAATGTTGCAGGAGGAAATCTGAATTATTTCCTTACAAGTGTTTCTAGTTACTGAGAACACACCCAAATCAGCTGTTTAGAACAGACAGCAAGAGAGGTGCTTAATCGCGGATAACAAAAGCTTCATTAGCATCACTAGAGAGGCCGGTGCAGACTTCCAGACTGGGGGATGGGCCTAGCTGTAACAGAACACACCTTTGTATAGTTGAAAGCAGGCTGCTGTATGGCTGCCTGAGGAAAGAAAGAATAGAGACACCTGAACGGAAGCGCTCCTTCAGCAAAGCTTCCAGCTTTAAGCTATGTTTCGCGCAACAATTAAATGCCATGCAAAGTTCTATGTGCACAGGCACACAGTTTTTGTGAAAAATATGCGTTTTATTTCTAAAGAAACCACTTCTCCTGTCCAAGGACATGCTTTAATGAAAGGGATACATGACTTTCAGAGACCCTTTCACGCATGGCTTTTGGCGATATTCACATTATTTTTAAACAGGTAATTCTCTGGTACCTTTCAAATAACCTGCCCACAGCTGAATTAGCTGCTCCTTATTTATATTAAATCCCATGAAGTATGAGTGTACAACGTCAGCTCCTCTTCGAGGCTGTGGGAGCTCAGCAGGATTATTCTTTAACAAATTAAGAACACCACAGAACTTTATTGGCGAAACTACATTACAGTAGTCTTCCTTCTGCTAGGAAAAATGTTGCCTCATCTGAAAGAGGCTATGAAAATAGGTGACACTAAACGTAAATTGTAGCTAAATGGCTTTATCTTTTGTTTCTGATACTTGTGGAACTGCATTTAATATTGGAAAACAAAAAATTGACAGATCGTGACGCAAATAAATACATCAGAGCTGAGCGAACACTCTTTCAAGTACAAGTCGGGAGCTGTTAAAATGCAGAGAACAAGCAGGATGAAGACACTATTGAGGATATTCCGCCACCAGGAAAACTGAGGAGAACCGCATTTCACGGGGACAAATGCATGGAGAGCAGGGCCGGACTGGGATCCAAAACCGGCCCTGGCAAAGTGCTCGGCCGCCCCCCTTCCCCTGCGGGGGATTGGGGGGTGCCGCCGAGCTCTTTGCCAGGGCCGGTTTAGGGCCGGTTTAGGGCCGATTTTGTTACAGGGACGATTTTGCAGCTATGCTGCAAAAACGGGCCCCCACCAGTACGGCGTACCGGGGGATTGCCCGGTGCCCACTACGGCCAGTCCGGCCCTGATGGAGAGCAGGAATTAGTGTTGCATTTCTAACTGTTTTCCTGCCTCATTACACACAATACTTAAGTGTCGACACTAGTGACTCTTTTTAGTTTGTGACACTGCAGCCCCGGGCAGGTGTCTGTAATCTGGTGAAGGGCAGCAAACGTGCCCTCTTTAGCGAGTGTGACTACTGTGAGCTTCACCTGAAAGTAGCAGTGGTGCATATGTATTTATTAAACGCACCGTAAGGGTATTCCGGCGCTGAGCAGCTGTGTGGGCCTAGCCCTGCCTGCAAACTTCTGGCCATGGGTAAATTGTCTACTGGCCTTGCCATGATATTGTTGCCCAGCCTCATGTAACCAGGGGCCAGGTGTACGACCATTCAATTTTGCGAGTCATAAATTGAGACATTTTGCGTCAAGGAAAACGGGATGCATTTAAAAAAGAAAAATGAAATGTTTTGGTTTCATTTATTAAGTGCATGCAGTAGTCCTTGGGACCACTTCCTGCTCTTAAAAAATAATTTTACTACCAATCACAAAGGGAGAGGGTCTCCTGAGGACCCCTTCTCGTTTGTGAGTGGCTTACCACCTACTTGAAGTAGGAGGTAAACTGCGAGTGTTTTGCGACTGCAAATGCGGTCGTAAATCAATGATACATACTACTCTGACTCGCTATTAGGGAGGGGCGCCCTTGGCACGCCCCTTCCTAATAGCGACTCGCAAACACTATTAAATAGCAACTGTACATACCAACACCCTTTTAGCGGTTGCAAACAGGCTGATTACCCGTTTGTGACTGCAAAAACGGTCATACATCTGTCCCCAGGACTTTTGCTTCTTCAAGCTTATATGTGGCATGTGTGTGTGGAGCTGGTGTCTGGTAGTGTGAGCCAGATGTTCCGTTTGACAGTGGCCCCATGGAATTCATCTTGGATAGCCATTAAAAGACATGCTATACAAACTTGTACAAGTGGATGTAGCTTACCAGGCGAGCAAAGTGTTTTGTTTAACTTCCTATACTTATTGATTGGGAGAATGGAGACAGTTTGCTCTTTAGAATTTTTCTTAGTTTCTTTGGAACTACAAGGTCTGTCCTGTGTCAGCACTTTTGTTCTTCTCCAGATGTCACTCCCAAGCAGTTGAGAGGTGCACCTGCGAAAGCTGTTCTCTCTTTTGCACTTATGTTCTAGGAGTATGTAGGTAGTGCCACCCTTCCTTTAGCATCACCCAAAGACACAGAATGTGTCTGGATTGAACAAAGTTGGATACACAAACCGATCGTCAGGCCTGATTAGTTTCAAAGTACAGATGAGGGGGCTACAATCCCTGTCTGGATTATGAGTATAAGAAGAGAAATGAAGCATGCAGTCATTGTTCCAGGACTTCACACTTACAAGTATTGCTCCACAGAGTTGTGCAGGAATCCTTGAAGACCAGGACTAGTGTTCCTGATAACCAGTTTGCCAGTTAATCGAGGTGTTAACACCTGAAATATCCTTCTGGAGAAATTGAGGACTGGAGTGGGGTTAGAATGGAGTAGAGTATGGAGTAGTGACATTTAGTGTAATAGTGAAGGGTGGAGTGGTGTAGATTGGAGTGGCATAGAGTGGAGTGATGCAGAGTGAAATAGTTTAGAGTGTACTGGCATAGAATGGAGTAGCATTTACTGGAGCAACATGGAGTTGAGTGGTGTAGAGTGGAATAGCATTGCCTGCAGTGGCATACATCAGACTGACATAGAGTGGAGTGCCATATAGTGGATTAGTGTGGAGTGGCGTAGAGTAGAGTGGAGTGGCGTAGAGTGCAGTGGCATCGAGTGTAGTGACAGAGTGGAATAGCGTTCAGTGTACTGGCTTAGAGTGGAGCTGCTTACAGTGTAATAGCGTAGAGTGGAAGAGCATAGAGTGGACTGGCATAGACTGGAGTGTCATAGAATAGAGTGTAGTAGCGTACAATGGATTAGCTTAGAGTGGCGTGGCATATAGTGGTGTGACGTGGAATAGTGTAGAGTGGAGTGGCATAAAGTGGAGTGGTGTACAGTGTAATAGCGTAGAGTGGAGGGGCTTACAGTGGAGTGGCATAGACTGGAGTGTCATAGAATAGAATGGCTTAGAGTGTAATAGTGTGCAGTGGAGTGATGTAGAGTGGAGTGGCGTACATTGAAGCGAGGTACAGTGGACTGGTTTACAACAGATTAGCATACAGTGGAGTAACATAAATTGGAATGTCATTAAGTGGAGTGCAGAGTGGTGTGGCAGAGAGCGGAGTGTGGTATTTTAACAGATGTAGTGTGAAAGTGGGTGAACCCATGTAGATGTAATGTGGCCAGAACATAGATTAAGGAGTGTAAATATTCATTTTTGGTAGTAGGTGTAAATAATTTAAGTAGTGTTAAAGTTTTAACTCTACCGATACTTACTTATATATTGTGCTGGTGTACACTATGGTAACTTTGCGGTATAACGTTGTGAAAACAAGGTAGCATATGACTGGCTAATGGCTGTGTTTATAAAACCTATTCGGCATCCATGTAGTTTTTAGCACACTTTGGCTCCGTTCTGTGTTAGGGCCTTAGATATATGTAAGAATTAATTTTTTATTGTTGTACTCTACCTATTCCCACTATATTAAGGTAGATAAAGGTACTAAAAATGTATTTATAATTGTTGCTATATTTTAAAAACAGTTTACATACCACAGTAGTTACAGGAATAATAAAAACAAAATTAAAAAATACAATGTAGTACACTATATTAGTGAAATTTAATGTAATACAGTGTATTTATACTTTTTTACCCCAAAAACGTTTTTTAAAATGTTTATGTAGAGTGGTAATTTGTATGTCTTACTGTGGTACTCTGTACATTATTTGTAAAGAATTTAATATTTAAAAAAAATAAAAAATATACTGTAGTATACTTAGGCCCTTATTGGGAGGTCGATCGGAAAGCCTCTGACCGCAGGTCGTAGGCTTTCCGACCAACATCCTTTGTTTGAATTCTTACTGCCGTATTAGGATTACGGCAGTCAAATTCAAACCGTTGGGTCATTCCGGCTTGCTTCTGACGGGCTCATGGAGCTCGTCGGCCAGTCGGAAAACCACCATAATCCCGTGCTGATGGCTTTTTCCTCTGTCGGGATTATGATGTTGGTTTCCGACAGGCTTTCCATGACCGGCTTTCAACATGGAAAGCTGGTCGGAAAGTGACATTGGGGTCCCTAGCAGGGCTCCCTTCTCCCTGTGGCCTAGGGTTGGGGGCCGAGGGGGCACCTATGGTGCTCCCTTGTAAATCCGTGCACTGTATGGCAGGCACCATGTGGTGCCTGCTACGCGGTGCAGGGATTTACACAAACTCCCATTTCTCTATCGGAGCTAGTGCTGCCGGAGGTTTCCGCTCGGCGCACAAGCTCCTGTGGAGAAATGGGAGTTAACGACCGCACCATGTGTCATTCCATCGAAATATGGTGTTTGGAACCACCAACCTACAGCTGGTCGGTTCCCACACCAAGACTGTGTCGATTGGAGGACACTCTGACCGACATCGTAATAGGTGCCTATATGTGTACTACAGTGTAGTGTTACGTTTGTTACACATTTAATAAAAAAATAAAAAGTACTGCCGTTATGCCTAAGTAGGCGAAATAAAGTGGTAATAGGTAGGGAAAAAGCACTTTTAATATGGGAAAAAGTGACGCACCAATGGCGCAAAGGGCTTGTAGATAAGCCCCTATATTTTTTCTCTACCTATTACCACTTCATTACACCTACGTAGGCATAACTTATTTGTAGTTAAAAATCCAAGGAATTTCTATCTTTGGGAATCAAATCACACAACCTTTATGCCATAGTGCAACGGTATGTGCATTTTTCAAAGCATAGGCTGTGCAAAGGAAGGGAACCCGTTCTGTACATTGACTTTATTTTAAAACTATTTCCACTTTTTATGTGTGCTATACAAAGATGCACACATGCAAAGTGGAAAAAATAAGGTAAATGTAAATATTTTTCCTTGTTAAGCCTGCTTCGAGGAGGCGTACGTATGTGGGGCAAATTCCTCTCTACGAATGTTAGTAGATAGAGATTTGTGTCAAAACCCATGGTTGGTTATGCATGGGAATGCCCATATACCACCCTTGGTACAGCCCATGATGCAAAGTAGATCAAAGTAGCTCATAGCACAGCTTTCTGTTACTTTAGGATACTTTGCAATGCAAATTCTGGTTTGCTTTGGATTGCAAATACCACCCCAAAATTTTGACCGGGTTTGCATCATAAAAGTGACACAAGGCCTGTGCATTGTGTTAATTAATCTGGGCCTCAGAGTAATTCATTGATTTATTTAACTTACTATAAAGTTAAATGTCACTAGTGGACTGTAGCACGTGTGCCATTACTACAGTGAGAATGAGAAACATGACTGACGCTTGCCACCAGTAGCCTGGCAGTGCAGGTTTAAACTACAAATTGAACCTCTTTAAATAACCCCTTTTGACAGACCTAAACCCTTCTTTTAAATATTACTAAGTCACCTATAATTTAGCCTTAATGCCCAATATGGCCCGGTGCATGTTATTCAAAGGTAGGACATCAAAAGGTTTAATGTAAAACAAGTCCTTACAGTGACAAGTACCCCAAAGCTAGTTTCACTGTGGCAAGGTTAACTGTTCAAAGGAAAGCATTAGGAGTTTTAAAATTAAATGTTATCTCATGACTCGCATTGCACACGATCTCTAAGGACACTTGATCATGACTGTCACCTCACACTATCTCAGTGGGAACCTGAACATGATTATATTCACACACTATTTCTGTGGGGACTAAGGCATCACTATCATAACATACCATCTCTAGTGACTTCTAAATGATTATCATCACACACTATCTCTGCGGGTACTTGAATATAATTATAATCACATAGTATCTCTGTGGGGACTTGGGTATTGATATCATCCCATACTATCTTTGGGATGCCTTGGCAACACTATCATCTCACACTATCTCTGTGGAACATGGACATGACTGACATAACACATTATCTCTACAGAGACTTGATCATGGCTATAATCCCACACTATCTTTGTGGGGCCCTAGTTGTCACTGTCATCAAACACTATCTCTAGTGACTGCAACATGATTATCATCACACACTAGCTCTATGAACCTGAACATGAATATACTGACACACAATTTCTGTGGGGTCTTGGGTATTGCTGTCATCACTCACAATCTCTTTGGAGACCCGGGCATCACTATCATCAGACACTATCTTTGTGGGACATGGACATGACTGACATCACACACAATCTGTACATAGACTTGCCACCCAAATACCCACACAAACACTAAACCCTAAAAGATTAATTACCACCCAAAAACCCATACCCATCTTAAATTCTAAAGGTACCCTTGCCACCCAAAACCTACACCAATCCTGAACCCTAAAAATTCAACTGCCACCCAAAAACTAATATCCACTCTAAACCCTAAAATATCTCTAACTATTCAAAAACCCATACTCACCCTAAACTCTAAAACTTCCCTTGCCACTCTAAAACCAATACCCACCCTAAACAATTCCTTGCCACCCAAAAACCCATACAAACACTAAGCCCTAAAAGATTCATTATCACCTAAAAACCAATACCCGCCCTAAACTCTAAAGGTTCCCTTGCCACCCAAAACCCATACCCACCCTCCACCCTAAAAATTCCTTATCACAGGAACACCCTAAAACATAAAATTTCCCTTGCCCCCCAAAAACCCACATCCACCCTAAACCTTAAAAATTCTCTTGCCACCCAAAAACCAATACACCCCGTAAACCCTACAAAATTCCTTGCCACCAAAAATCCCACCCGCAGCCTACATGATAAAAATACCCCTGCCACCCAAAAAACCCATACCTATCCTAAACCCAAAACAATATCTTAACACTCAAAAATCTACACCCATCCTAAACCCTAAAAATTCAATTTTCACCCAAAAACACATACCCACCCTAAACCCTAAAATACCCTTACCATTCAAAAACCATTACTCATCCTAAACCCTCAAAAATCCCTTGCCAGTCAAAAACCCATACCCACCCTAAAGAAAATTCTTGCCACCCAAATGCCCACACCAACACTAAACCCTAAACAATTAATTACCACCCAAAAACCCATACCCATCCTAAAACCTAAAGGTTCACTTTCCACCGAAAACCTATGCCCACCATAAACCCTAAAATATCCCTTACCACCCTAAACCATAAAAAATCCTATACCCCCCAAAAACCTATCACCCTAAACCCTAAAAATGTCCTTACCACATAAAAACACATACCCACCCAAATCCCTTAGGCTACCCTTGCCACCGAAAAACCATACTCACCCTAGACCCTTAAAATCCCTTTCCACTCAAAAACCTAAACCCACCCTAAACCCTAAAAATCCCTTTCCACTTAAAAACTCATGCCCACCCAAAACACTTAAAAGTTACTTAAAACCCAAAACAAATGCTAAACCCTAAAAAAACCCTTGCCACCCGAAAACCCATACAAATGCTAAAGCCTAAAAAAATCATTACCGCACAAAAACCCATACCCAACCTAAACAATACAATTTCCCTTGCTCCACAAAAACCCACACCCACCAAAAACCATAAAAATTTCCTTGCCACCCAAAAACCCATACCCAAATCCTACAAAATCCCTTATCACCAAAAATCTCACACCCATTTTAGATGATAAATATTCCCTTGCCTACCAAAAAACTCATACTCACCCTAAACCCTAAAAAATCCCTTACCACCCAAAAACCTACACCCACCATAAACCCTAAAAATTCACTTGCCACCCAAAAATCATACCCATCCTAAACCCTAAAATAGCTCTTACCACCCAAAAATCTATACCAACCCTAAACCCCCAAAACTCCCTTTCCACCCAAATACCCATACCCATCCTAAATCTAAAAAATTCAGTTGCCACCCAAAAACCCATACCCACCCTAAACCCTGAAAAATACCTTACCACCCAATGACCCATACCCACCCTGAACCCTAAAAAAGCCCGTATCCCCTAAAAACCTATACTCACCCTAAACCCTAAAAAATACCTTACCACCCAAAAACCCATAGCCACGCTAAACCCTAGAAATTCCCTTGCCACCCAAAAATCAGTACACACCCTAAACCCCAAAAAAGCCTATGTCACCTAAAAACACATTTCTGTTGTAATTTGATGGCATAACCTTTTTCCCCAGAAACAGTAAAAAAGCCTATAGCATTAACTTATTTTTACATTTAGGTACAAATGTTGACTGCCAATGTTTATATATGTTTTTTTATATATATATATATTTAGAAGCAGGTCCTTTATAGTGCAATTGCCTTCTTTTTCCTATAACATGTCCTACTCTTTATAAGATCATCGTATGAGCAGCACTTCTTTTAGTTAAAAATCTTTCAGAGCATCAGTCTTTCCACATCATGTTGTTCTACCCCAAGTCAACGACATATAATCGTACAGTACTAGTCTGTGTCATTGCTTTTAAGAAAGGTGCATTGCTAATTCTCATATCACCAACTCCCATTATTACGGTTTACCATTATTTTTAGACCACAACAAATTTAAATAAAGCAGCGAAAGTCACATCATTTTTGGAACTTTGCTCTACACTTGCTAAGCAAAATTTCCAAAATTGCACCACTTCACATACTATTGCCATTTGCAGCAACATTTTACTGCAAGCACATGAGAATAATGCAAATGGTCTGAACATGAAGGGCGGTTGCTTGCGCTGCCTGTGTTTTTTCATGCTATCTTTTTATAATGGCACGTATTTTGTTCACCAATATTGCACTCAATGATGGATTCTCATTTTGAGTAATTGCATGTGATTTCGCATAATTTCCCAGAAAATTCGCATAATTGTGTGAAAACAAATTTATCCACAAAGACACAATTAATAATGCAAATTATCCTTAACTGAAACATCAATGTCAATAGCAACAATAACCCTACTATTGAGAGCCGTCTGTCTAAGGCTGCAACAGAACATCCCCAGCATTCTTTGTGCTTTTAAATCAAGACTCACTCTATGGAGCTGAATTATGGGGCTTCCTGCAGCCAAGTGGTCTCACTTTAATTGAAAACACATTTTTGAGATTCCTGATTAAATTTCCCCAGAGCACCCACTAGCTTCATTCCTTTAGACATTGGGATGAAGAATATATCTTCAAAGACAAACATCAGAAACCTGCTAGCTTGGTGGAGGTTGTGGTGCACCCAGGAACTATTTCCATATCGTGCAGTCCTAGAAGAGATCATTTCTCTTGATAGGTAATGTAAAATCATGTGGTTTAGAAGTGTGTGGTCAATGCTAACGCTACTTAACTTTGAAGTGCAATACAAAGATAGGATGTACTTCCAACCACTATCTAAAGAACACTATCCAAAATGCATTGGAATACTGTACCAAAGAAATGACTAATTCCTGACTCAAAAATTACTAACTGCAGCCTTTCTGGATTTTAAATGTACTGGTTCTTATGAATGCTATTTTGACTTTATTACTCTCCTAGTCATCCACCATATTTAACATGTACCCATTTTTAAAATGTCCCTTTTCTCATAAAAAGTGCAGTTAGAGAACTATTAGTCATTTTCTCTACTCCAGCACAAAGGGAACACAAACCTTATTGCAAAATGAGGAGCTTATTTATGAGCCCCTTGTTACACTTTGGCCCGCCGTTGCGTCACTTTTTGTGACGCTGCAGCGGCATAAATAAAGCACCATGTTGCACGATATTTAAAAAGTGATGCGTCAGGTATAATGTATGTAGGGTGGGTGTTCCCCTGCAAAAAGCCTCATAGAAGTGGCACAGTGAAATTTTTGATTTTTTTCTACTCTTGCACAAAGGACTGCAAGCTCCATTCTGGAAATCCACTTACAGAATTTGTGCCCCCAAACACAGTTAATGTTTAAAGATTGTTAAACAAGGTTTATGTGCAAATAAATATATATATTGCAAACTGGGTTTGTGGATTCTGGATTTCTTCCTAATCGCCAGTGGTGCTGGTTTGAGGCGATGCCACATCACGCCTCTAACAATCCAAAAATTCCACTTCTCACAACATGAAGAATGGACCAGCACTCAAATCTCTGGAATAATCCAATTTAATTCAAAGTCAGCATCCCTGAGGGGAGATATATATGTATTTATAGAGTGTGAGCATGGTTGGGAGAAAGAAAGAAGAGTTTTGTGAGGAGAGGACCATTTCATTCTTGAATTATTTAGAGACAAAAAGTAGAAAGATGTGCCAGTTCTTAAATCAATTTCTCTATTGTAATAATCCTAAAGTGTCAGAACAAATCAATATGGGGAGTTTATTACAATCAGAAATACAGTTTTATCTTCTTAATGGAAACTAGAGTTGATAAATGGGGGCTAGAAAAGAAAATGAGAACTCTGATACTTGGATTTGTAAGGAAGTGTAAACCTTCCTGAATGAACACAGTTTAAATCAGTTAATGCTGCATTTGAAGTGGTATTCATATATATGGGATAATTCCAGTCTATCTCTAGTGGTGGCTTGAGCACCACTATTATCACATCATATACTCTCATGTGCATATATAAAGTGCATATTCACACCTGAGGGTATCTTGTTGCTGAATACCATATGTTTCTGTTATCCAAGTAAATAATACTTATTGTATAGACCTTGAAAGGAATAAGTGGTAGCACCAGGATTCAAACCTGTGAGAGAGTGGTCAAACACATATCCCTCAAGTGGATTAATTCATTTAATAAGCCACCTGACTAATATGATCTGTATGGGTTGTTCAACATACCTATCATTACACACATTCCTGTGGAGACTTGAATATGAATGTAATCACAGATTATCAATGTGGGGACTTAAACATCACTATAATCTCACAATATATCTGTGAGGACTTTTACATGACTATAATCATGCACTAGAACTGTATGCTATCCCTGTGCATCCCGTTAATTACACGCTCTGTGGGAACCTGGGCATGTCTATAATCACACACTATCTCTGTGGGGAACTGGGCATGTCTGTAATCAGACCCATTCTCTTTGGCAACCATGGCAATACTATAGTCACACACCATCTCTGTGGGGACCTCAACATCTCTATATTCACACACTATCTCTGTGGGGACCTCGAGATCTCTATAATCACACACTATCTCTGTGGGGACATGGGAATGTCTATAATCACACACTATCTCTGTGGGGACCCTGACATCTTTATAATCACACACTATCTCTGTGGGGACCTGGGCATGTCTTTTATCACACACTATCTCTGTGGGGACCTGGGCATGTCTATAATCACACACATTCTCTTTGGCAACAGTGGTAATACTATAGTCACACAGCATCTCTGTGGGGACTTGAGCATTCCTGTAAATTACACGCAAGCTCTGTTTGGGTTTGAACACCATCAGCTCCGCATTCTCTGTATGGGGCTTTGTGAATACTGATAAGTAGCAAAGTTAGAATTTTGGTCTAAGTTTACATTGTTGAAACTGAAAAGTAAAAAAGTTAGATTTTTTTTAAAGTTTACCATTGTGATTCGGGCCCGATTTTAATGAGGACTTAAACACAATCATCTTCATGCACCATATCTGTGGGGACTTAAACATCACTATAATAACACACTATCTTTGTGGGGGAATGAAAAAAACTATAATAAAACACTATCTTAGTGGGGACTTGAACATCACTATAAAAACATATCT